>NW_010118020.1:25298-52406 GCF_000699245.1 Pterocles gutturalis
GTTTTAAACTAAGACAGGGGAGGTTTAGGTTAGAGATCAGGAGAAAGTTTTTCACCCAAAGGGTGGTGGCACACTGGAACAGGTTGCCCAGGTAGGTCGTGGATGCCCCATCCCTGGAGGCATTCAAGGCCAGGCTGGATGTGGCTCTGAGCAGCCTTGTCTAGTGATTGGCGGCCCTGCATATGGCGGGGGGGTTGAAACTAGATGATCACTATCGTCCTTTTCAACCCAGGCCATTCTATGATTCTATGATTCTATGATTCACTAAAGTCTGAGAACTGCTGAGACCAAGTGTAAAAGCTGTAAAGCACAGATTTTTTTAGTTTAGTTCCCCTTTTTTTGCAGTTCCTTTACTTGTGATAATTAATGGGTAGAGAAGAACTTGTTATATCAAGAACAAAAAAAAAAAGAAACCTAGAAAACAGATAAATCTTCAACTCCCTACGTAAGATGTAGAATTTGTAGTGCAAATAATTAAAGTAGTTACAGAGTAACACTTCACTAAAAATTCAGTAGAAATTAATAAATGTTACATAAATGGGTGTATTGCTTAAAGCAAAAGTTTTTAATTCACAGTACACGGCACTCAAGAAGTCTTGATTTTGCTGTGGTTATTGTACCCTGTGCAACATGTCTTATCCACCAGTGCTGTAGCCCCGTTGTAGAAGGCCACTAATTTTTTCAGGCATGATTTACCCTTGGTGAAGCCATGTTATAATGCTTTGTGCAAAAGCATGTTAGATTGCGCTTTGTCTGTAGACAGATGGAAAATCAAGTTGAATAATTATGAATTAGTTTAATCACACTGAGACTTAGAATTACATCATTTGGTCATATGCATGTAAGGATCTATTTTAGAAATGCAATCAGCCTTGGAGTGTGTTTGGGGACTGTACTGCTCTGTGTAAAGTAAGGCTTCTTCAAATATTGTAAAAAGTGCTTAAGGTAATTGTGTTCTTAACTGGCGTGCTTGAAATTAGGTGAAATGAAGCTAGATCTAAGACAGAGTTTCTAATACAAGGATAATTTTCTGCGTTTTTACATTGTTTCTGAAAAAAAAAATAAATAACGAAAGAAAAGTAGGAAATAAGAAGCTACTTTTCTTCCTTTCTGTGCTTGTAAGACGAAGGAAACCTAGCTCTGGCAATTTGCAGTACGTAATTCTGTGGTCCAGATTTGTGTTATTGGGGTAGGGATTAGCTGGGTAATAACTCAATTTCTATGAAAATCTATCCGTTATGGAACTATACCACCAGCTGTGGTTGCAATCCAAGACTTCCCTAGACTTTTAATTAGCTTTTTGGGTCTCCCTTCAGCAAAGTACTTAAGAATGTGGGTAGCTATAAGCATAGGGTAGCACAAATTACTTCAATGGGTTTCTTATTGAATTTGAACACCAGTCACTTACGTTGAAAGAAAACCTCCTAGCTTAAAATAAATTAAATGCAGTTTCATCATTTTCAAAGTAAAATTCTATTTGCTTATCATCAAATAGCATCCACATATTTAAGGAAAAAAAAAAAAACAGACCTACATATATTTTCCTCGTAAATCCATTTTCCAAACCTCTTCAAAACCTAGCATGGACCACAGGATTACATAATGAAAATCATTAGAAGCCTTTAATGTATTCAATTTCTGCAATATTCCATTTCCTGATTCTTCATTCAAACCACAATGACAAATTAAAAAAAAAAAAAAGACAAACAAAACCCATTTCCAGAAACCCCCCAACTTGTTTTCCTTTTCTTCTTCTCTCTAGATATCTTGCAAAAATATAGGTTTAATTTAAAATAAGTTCAACTTTTCCTGTTGCATTCAAGCTGTTCTATGTTTATAAATTAGGAAACCTCACTAAGTGGTACTTCTTTCATCTACCTTCAAAACATCTGACTTTTTTCATTAAATTGTTGTTTCACACAGCACAATGTTGGTTATGGGCTTCACTTTCCTAAAACAACACTTCCAAGTAGCCTCACAAATGGCAGAGCTTAATTTAAAAGAGGTTAATATGATCTTGTCAGAGAGTCATTCTGCTTGTCAAAGAGACAGGTCTCTAAATATTTGTCTCTTTGTGAAGGAACCTGAAAGTAATTTGTGAAAATAGCCCACTATTCGAAAGCATAAATCCAGATGTCATTACCAGCTATTCCATGTGAGTTTCAAAGATTAGTTAGAGTTGTATTTTGATTCCTCAGTGGCTTGAACAAAATTCAGGGAACCACTTAGAAGGTAAAACAACAACAAAATACTTTAGAAATAGGCATTAAATTAGCTTTTGCTTTTCCATCCAAGGAAAGGGAAAAGAATGCTTTACAGTATAAAATATGGTTGCAATCAGTACATGTCAAAATCTGAGGAGAATTTTCTTTCTGTGTTCTACTGCCATTTACAAATAATTTGAAATAGATTTCTGAAAACGTATACAGGAAGCCTGGTATAATTTTTGAAGGGGAAGAGAAAACGAAGAAGGATATAAAACTCTGTTCTCTTTTATTATTAGGTTAGCAGGAGCTTTAAGTAGTTTGTATGAAAAAAAGTATTTGGTTTTTTTTTTGAAAAATCAGAAAACTTGAACAAAAAGAGGATGATTTCTAAAAAGTATTCAGTGGAGTTTTTTTATCAGTATGAAAGTATGAGCATGAAAGTAACTAAAAAAAAAAAAAAAAAAAAAAAAGCAACCACTTGCTGGAGATAACCACAGACACTATTTTAATAAAAAAAGCCACTGTTCATGAAATACATATATTATTTTTATTTCAACAACCCGAAATCAAAACAAAAGCATGCAGATTTTGCTGAAGGATTGGTTAGCCCTTCAAAATCTTTTGAACTTAGAATAGAATATTTCAGTTGGAAGGGACCTACAATGATCATCTAGTCCAACTGCCTGGCTAATTCAGGGCTGACCAAGTTAAAGCATGTTATCAAGGGCATTGTCCAAATGCCTCTTAAATACTTACAGGCTCTGGGCATCGACCACCACTCCAGGAAGCCTGTTCCAGTGTTTGACCACCCTCTGAGGAAAGAAATGTTTCCTAATGTCCAGTTTAAACCTCCTCTGGAGAAGCTTTGAACCATTCCCACGCATCCTGCCACTGGATCCCAGGGAGGAGAGATCAGCACCTCAGTAACTCAGTGTTAATACATAAGTTGTATCCTTGCGGTATACAAAACCCAAGGATACAAAATCAAAACACCTGTGAATTGTGACTAAGATCAACGTGCACCCCAGGAATGAAAACATTGCCTGTACCATTTCTCTGTTACCACAACCAGGTACAGATGTTGCCAAGAAATATGAGCCTTAATATAAAAGCTTTCTTATTCTTTTAGCATCTTAAGGTATAATCTCTTATTCATATTGACTTCCTCTGACACTCAGCTGTGCTTCCAAAACCTACCCACCCTACTGTACTCAGTAAAATCATGTTTCTCCTGTGTTTTATTGTTTTCTGATAGCTACCTCATTTTCATAACTTTTCCTTTTTTTGATTTCTGCTCCCCCAACAATTTGTATTTTTAATTCCATTTCTCCCTTCTACTTCCACGTTCTTATAGGAGAATATATTTCTCAATAGTTATATATAAAATCCTGGATTTTTTTCTGTTGCTTACTGACATTTCCTTACCGTTTCCCTTTGCTTTTTTTATACTATTTCCTCTTTCCTTACCATTTATTTAGCCCATCTCACACACTTTCCTGAGCTTTAGCATGTATTCTTTAAATTTAAATATTTCAAAGGTAGGATTTTCTGAAGACACTTAAGAAATTTATTACAATATGTCGAAAGTATATTTTCAAAATATACTTTGACCCAGATAAATCTTAAACTGGACAGCTAAAAAGACATCTTCTCCAGTGATCTTGGCCAGATGATAGATAAATAGCTGAAATTGCCACATTCCAGCAGCTGGTTATCATGTAGGTAAATCCCAGGAATATTTTTCTTCATCATTTGCTACTTCAGAATTAATAGGTATTTCTGGAGACAACCTCTCTGAAACCATCCAAAGTTACAAACCTAAACGTGCTATACCTAGGAGCCAACACACGGGAGCCAGGAGGCACTAGTGACTCTTAACCAAAGTCTCTGTAAAATTCTCTTTAACATCTTTGTTTACATAAATGTATAAGATTTATTCCAGCCTTTGTTTAAAATCAATAACAAAATTATTTTTTAATAGAAAAAGCCCCAAGAAAATTCATCCTCATTTTTTAATTATTTTTTTCAGACAAATCAACACAATCATGCTGAAGGAACTGTGGAGTTAGTCTCAAATATAAGCAAGGCGATATTTTCAACATTCTCACAAGTCCTCTGAAGTTTGTTTTAGAAATTGATTTTCTTTTACAAAAAAAGAGAAGGAAGCTTACAGCAATGTGTGACATTTCTAAATTTGGTAGAAATTTGTATGATCGTTAAAATATTTCTAAATTAAGGTCATAAAGCAAATTTAGAGCAAACTGCACTAAATGCCTCTACTCCTGTGTCCTGGGTTCAGCGGAGACAGAGTTAACTTTCTTCATAATAACTAGTAAAAGGCTGTGTTTTGGATTTGTGCTCAGAAGAAAGCTGATAAAAAGTGATATTTATAGTTATTGCCAGGACTGTCCAAGGTTGTTTCAACCTCTCTGCTGTGCCATTGCCTACGGGTGCAGGAGAATCTGGGAGAGAGCACAGCCTAATTGCTAGCCTGGGATTTGATCTTAGGTTTGGGATTGAGACCCAAATTGGCCAGTAGTTCATTCCATATCATGTACGTCATGCCCAGTATATAGGTGAGGGCTCTCCAGAACCTCATCCCTTTTGCCTCCAGGTTGGCTCTTTTGGGGTGGTCCCTCTTGCTGGGTTGTCTCTCTCCCTTGGTCAGCTCTCGGTCTGGGATGCTCGGGCTCTTATCTCCACCTGGAATTGTGCTTTTGGGATTCTCCTTGCTCTGAGATCAGTAGCCAGGAATGGGCTGAGCCTTGGTCATCAGGTGGGGGGGCAGTATCACTGTGTATCACACATTTGTATATTTGCATATATTATTATTTTCAATATTATTGTAGTTTAGTTATTAAATTGTTCTTATCTCAACCCACAAGTCTTTTTTTCCCTTTACCCCTTTAATTCTCTCCCTCATCCCTGGGAGGAGGGGGAAGGGTGAGAGAGCAGCTGTGTGGAGCTGGATCCCAGTCAAGGGTAAACCCATCACATCTTGCAAAGGTCTTTCTCTTCTCTTGCAAAAACCGATTTAATGTGTCCTATGAACAGGTGTTGAAACATTTCAAGATGATGGTACACCTTCCTGTCTTATTTTGTGGTTCATGGAACTCCTAGTGTTATGCTACCAAAGCACTAACTATCAAATATGAAGGAGGTTTCATAGAATCATAGAATCATTAAGGTTGGAAAAGACCTCAAGGATCATCAAGTCCAACCGTCAACCCACATCACCTAACTCACTAAACCATGTCCCGAAGCACCACATCTACACTTTTCTTGAACCCCTCCAGGGATGGTGACTCCCCCACTTCCCGGGGCAGCCTGTTCCAATACTCTTTCCTTGAAGAAATTTTTTCTGCTATCCAGCCTAAACCTCCCCTGGCGCAACTTGAGGCCATTTCCTCTTGTCCCATCACTTGTTACTTTAGAGAAGAGGCCAGCACCCACCTCACTACAACCTCTTTTCAGGCAGTTGTAGAGAGTGATGAGGTCTCGTCTCAGCCTCTCTTCTCCAGACTAAACAACCCCAGCTCCCTCAGCCGCTCCTTGTAAGACTTGTGCTCCAGACCCTTCACCAGCTTTGTTGCCCTTCTCTGGACCTGCTCCAGCACCTGTTTGTTTTATGTCTTTAATTTATTTCATTTTTTGAGACATTCAGCAATGCATGCTGCAATTTAACATGCTCAGAGGGAAACCTCAAAGAAGATTGGAAAAAAGGGATCTATCATCTCCTATGGAATACTAAAGTAAATTTGAAAATGTTTTCTAACACACCAATCCTCTGTTTTCCTCACATCTTTCATTTGCAGTATAAGAGATCAAGCATCCATTGTCTATAGAATTTGATGATCCTTTTTTTTTGTGTGTGTGGTGTCTGAGAAGCCTCTTTCCTAGGACTGAAGTTAAATCAAAATAAAAATTGTTCATATAAAAAAAATATAAACCACAGTTAAGCTAACCTTCTGAGAACATGAAAATTTGTGATTTCTTACCTGCTTGTTTTCAGACTTTTTGGGTTTAGTTATTATTTCTCTTTCTACACCAGAAACATTTTTGTTACCAATTTTGATATCAGTGAAACAAAGAGCCTCCCATTAAATGGAGCAGTAAAATACTTTTGTAAATTTTGTAGACATATATGAAGCAAGAACAGGGCTTTTTGCTTTTGAAGTAGATGCCTATCAATGACTGATGTGACGTGAAAAAAGACAGTTGAGCTTCGGTCCTTAAAAACTGAAAGACATGTCTCAAATATGGCATTAACTGCAATAAAGTCTATGAAAACAGAAAATGAGTGGAGAACAAAAGAAGAAAGAACAATCTGTAAAGTCAGACCTAATACAATTATTGCTTTTTCCCTTCAGAATACAAAAACCAAACCAAACCAAACCAAACACATTTTCTTCAGAAATATATTTATAAACTGTACAGATCATCAGAATTTCTGGGTCAAATCTTATTGATTTTATTGTGTGACTTGAAGGGCTTCACAAAAACTTCAGTAGTAGCAAGTCTTTTAAAAAAAAATTAACTTCTAATTAATTTTGCCATTGAATCAAGAGTTTGAACTACAATGATCTGCTGAAGATGTTTCACATTCCACCAGCTCACAAAAGCATATTCTAAGACGGATTCCTTTCATGGCTTCAAGGTAATCTTAATATGTTTGACTTCAGATAATCTATAAGCACAGCCTAAAGCACTTGCTGTTTTGTAATGAGGGATGAGATGTTGGTTTACTAGCTAAAGAAGGTTGTTAGCATCTTTACATACTGGAGGCTCAGACACAGGTATTAGCTATTTTATCTGTCCGATTATTATACATATTGTTATACATATTATTACAGATACTACATCCATTCAACTTTGGAACAGACACTTATAACAATTAACAGGGTAGGTAAGTATCCAGTTGGATTTCCAAAACTGTCCAGACATCTCAGTCCCTTTTCCCATTCAGACTCAGAGGCTGAGGAATTAATCTCAAAATTTCAACAGCTATTTCAAGGTCTTAGTCCTCCTTCTTTCTGTATTCCAGTATTAGGTAGTCTAACAAACACATCAGCTTTTGCAGATTCTCCAGTAAATTAATTCTGAATTTTTATAGGCAATGTTTGACATTGAGAGTAGAATCTGTAGAGGCACTACTGTTAAGACAGGTTATCATCTTATTATGCCTTGACCAAAAAGCTGAAGGGAGCTACAGCAGGTCAAGCAAGACCCTTGATCGTATCAATGCTTACTATCTTGTCTGGGAGAGTTGCAGTTCAAAAGGTTTATAACACTCTGCATGTCAGTTACAAACACTTGTGGATCCTGAATCTCTGAAACAGCTGCTGCAGAGCTGCAATTGGTTTGTTTCAATTTCATTGAGACTTGTGTGTTTAAGAGTCATACCTTGCTTGGGTTACTTTGTATGAAATGAAAGCGGAACTACAAACCTAAACAGGTGCTCACTTCGCTCAAAACTGGGGTGTACAAATGTAATCAGGAATTTACTAAGAATAAAGAGTAGTCTTTGAATATGAGTGTAAGGACCACTCTTGCATATGAACAAAATCGGCACATTATTTACCTCACTAACTAACTTCAAGGATATCAAAGCATCAATGTGTTTCTGTTTAATTTTTCCTTTTTTTATTGATGGGAAAAAAAATAACATGGTATTGTGTATGAACACTTTGCTTAATAGCATCAGCTGTCTCATTTGGAACTAGTTCAAAAAAAAAAACAAAAACAAAACGTCCTTGAGTTTGGGTTAGCCATTTCATATAAAACTGGTAATAATGTTTTTCTTCCTCGCTTATTAAAAAAATAAGGGCAGTGTGTTCATGTAAGTGCAGTTTTATATTAGAAAAAAGTATTCATTTGGATTTTCATCATCAAATAGAAATTAGAATGTGGGGTAAGGAGAAGCAAGTTGAGATTTGTTCATTTAACAAGATAGATTTATGTGTTTATGCTCCTCACAAATTCACTTTGATTTTTAAAAATCGTAAAAAATAAGGAGGCTTTTGCCAGAAAAAATATGCATCTTCAAAGCAAACTCAGAAATGAGTAATAAGAAATATAAAAGGTAATGAGATTATGGACTCCCTTTTCTGCAGACTTTCTGGAAGATAGGAAGTCTTACTGGGACACAGTAAATAAAATTCTTCTACTATATCAGACTTTGTTTCTATGTTGTTAAGTTTGCTCAACATTTTTAGATTCATTTCAGCAGAAGAGTGTTCAGATCTTTGGAAACCAAACAGAGTTTTAAAATAAAAGTTAATTGACTCTGCCTTTGTGCAATACTGACTCTGTGGACCTTATGTTCACTAGTTAGCAGATGTCTTTTTTCATAGTTCTGAACTGTCTACATTAATTTTAGTTTGGAGACAGATTGAAGAAACTTAGCTTTATTGGGTAGCTTTTGCTGGACATTTTCCAGTATCTACCTGTCCTGAGTTGTTTCTAGCCGTATGTGAGTGTAGGATCACAGTTTATATCTCATAGTCTTCTCATTCAGTTACCTTAAGTTACATATGCCTTATTTTTACACAAATTTTTCAGCCTTAGTTTTTTATTTATACCTATTTCGTCATTTTGTGGATGACATTCAGCTACACCTGCTGCAATTAAAGTCTGAATTTATGGGAAGTTTTCCCTAAACTTCAATAATTTTTTTCTTCCACAGTAAAATTTGTCCACTCATATGAAAAATATACACATTTAGAGCATGGGAAAGAATGTGCAAAAAAATTCAGCAACTACTTCACTGCAGAATTCTGCTCAAGCTAACAGATGAGATACTGGAAAAAAACCCAAAAAACCAGGGAATTTACATGGATATTATTGCTTTCAGGCAGTTAGTATTTTCACCATTAACAACTAGTTATATACTTACAATGGTATATAAACAATTCCTTTACAATTATTCAAGGAAAATGTGTAGGTGTTTTAAAGTCTGTTAGGTCTAATCATCTTTGACTCTTGTTATTTTATATAGAAGATCTGAGCTGATATGATCACACTGTATTATATAGTAGTGTACAGTAGGAGGAAACACTAACTTTTTCTCACCAGTTCTGGATTTAATATGAGTACAACTTTGTTCAGAAGTCTGGACCGGGACTACTCCCAGAACCCCTTTAAATCAGTGAACATATTACTGTTGACTTTCCAGTGGAATTTTAGTGAAGCTACTACTGAAAAATAGTAATGCAAATTTTTATAGCCAAAGGCTTTCTTGGTTTTAAAGAGAAAAGGTAGACTAGAATATTTGCTGAAATTTACTTTAAAAAAGTAAAATTCTTGGAACTTCTAAAAAACAATATTTTTTTTTCCTGTGGAAATAATTTCTAAACATTTCTCGTCATATAAGAAGAGAAAGTTAGTAATGAACTGTATAAAAGAAATCATATGCAAATTACATAACTCTATCACAGTGCTGATAAGTGATGTTATGTACAGTATTATTCTTGACATTGGTTTAACACAATTTCTTTTTCTGAAAATCAATAATTTAAAAAAAAAATGTGCACCTTTAGTCTCAAATAATGGTCAGAGTTACAGTAGGTATGACTTTAAATATAGAAAGAGTTGGAGTAGTTTAGTCTAAATATCATCTTATTTGTAGAAAAGCTGCTGCAAAAAGAAAGTGAATAACTTATTGAACTGTCGGGTTAGTTTGCATGTATCTCTCTCCAGTCCCCTGTTTCTCTGATTTTCCACATTTGCCTGCAGACGAGTGTGAGGTACCTTCTGGAAAGAACAGAAAGTACTCTTCAAGAAGATAGTTCAATCCGCAAACAATTCTAAGAAAAAAAGAATTTTCTTCCAAGTTTGGGTCTAATACTATGCCCATATGCTTTGTGATTCCACTGAGTCCCACACATACAGTCACAGAATCACGGAATATTTGGGGCTGGAAACCTTTCACAATCATCTAGCCTGAAGTTCTAGAGCAGGGTCAGCTAGGGCAGGGTACCCAGAACTGTTCCCAGTTGTGTTTTAATATCTATGAGGATGGAAACTCCTCAACCTCCCTGGATGACAGATGACAGATTCTGGTGTCTGACTACTGCCACAAAAAAGTAAAAAAAAATCTTCCTTATGGATACTTGGCATTTCCTGTATTTCCTGTATTTCAACTTGTGTCCATTGTCTCTCGTCCTATCACTGGACACCACTGAGAAAAGTCTGGCTCCATCTTCTTTACATTCCTGTCTGTGTCCCACATCAAGTATTCATACACATGGATAAGAACCCCCTGAGCCTTCTCTTCTACAGGCTGAATAGTCCCAGCTCTCCCAGTTCCTCCACTCCCTTAATAATTTTCTTGGCCCTTCATTGGACTCTCTCCAGTATGTCCATCCATGTATGTTTTGTACTGGGGATACCAGCACTGGATGCAGCACTCAGATGCGTCTCACCAGGGCTGAGAAGAGGAGAAGAGGAGAAGCCTCCCTTGACCTCCTGGCAACACTGCCTGGTGCAACCCAGGACACTGTTGGCCTTCTTTGCTGCAAGGGCACACTGCTTGTTCATGGTCAACTTGTTGTCTACCAGGACTCCCAGGGACGTCTCTGCAGAGCCACTGTCTGCTGGTCACCCTTTGGTAACTAAAAAAACACTGCTGTGCTACTATTTAGTTTGGACAATTTTAAATGGAAAAAAAAGAAAAAAACCAAAACTAAATAAAAAGCAAACATTTTTCCAAGGGGTACTGAAGCACTGCATTAAATACCAAGGAAGATCCAGACTGAGCAGTATACAGTGTGGTTCACTTCACAGAGTGCTAATTCTGAGTAGTGCTAAGACATGAAGAAGGAGGTAAAAGATGCTTCACAATTTTGTATTTAAAATGGAAAGTTTCTCTGTGTTTTGTCAATAAAATTCTTGGTGTGTAAAGAGTATCCCTGGAGGGAAGTTTAGAAACTGCTCTTTAGAAAGTGCCATTGGCAGTGGAAGACTGCAAAGGGAGTTTACCTGACAATGAACAGAGTTACATTTGGGGAAAAAAAATAAAAGAAGAAAAATGTGTGCTAGAATGTGCTGGAGTGAAAGGTGTTGAGAGGAGAGCTGTTTAGTGCCGGGTGTCAGTGCTATATTTGAACGTAGCTTTTCCCATGTGCAGGGAGAAATTACTTTACAAGCTGATCTATCCAAGCAAGTGAATATAACACTGGTGGGTGGAAATATTGTTCTAAGACATCTGTGGCAGATGCTGGCTAAATGGCTGCTATTAGACACTGATGATTTCTGACAGGGAATCCAGCCACAAAGTGCCCACATCATGGGTATGGTAGATCCCCCATCCCGGGAAATATTCAAGGTTAGGTTGGACGGGTGCTGAGCAACCTTACCTAGTTGAAGATGTCTCTGTTCATTGCATGGGGAATGGACTAGGTGACCTTTAACGGTCCGTTCCAACACAAACTATTCTGTGATTCTATTATCTGGGTTCTGGAGGGTGTTAGCATTTGCCCTCCTTAACAGCAGTATTGTATGTGCTCCTGCAAGACACAGCTCTTTTTCCAATCACCTGTCCTGAGCATTTACTTTGGATCACTCAATAGGATCCTCACAGGTTTCCTCAGACCTTACTGAAGTTGTGGACTTCCTAGGTTTTTTGTTTGTTTCTTTATTTGTTTGGAGCTTTTTTATTTATGTTTCTTCAGATGACACTTAATGGGAAAATGGAAATTTCATACAACAACACATAAGCTTTGTACCAAATATAATTTCTGAACATGCTGTTTTTCTCAATGAGAAGAGAAAGCACAAAATAATACAGATTGCCAGGCAATGTCTCTTATTTCTGTTCACCATTTCAGTGGAAAGAGACTCTTCTCACATCATTTATTTTTACTAGCTAGTTATCCCTACCTCCTCTCTTCTCTCTTTCACGTGGTGAAACTCCTCTCTAGTTTTCTCAACCAAATAGAGCTCTCTTTGATTGAGCTCACCATTCTTCTCTCTCTTTGCATTACTTGATCCTTCGCCTTCCTTTGCTTAAATGATCACATCCTCACTTAAAAAAAATAAAATTAAAAAATCATAATATGAGATGAGATGCATCAATTTTAAATAGGGTTTATGGAGAATTCCAGCCTACTAAGTCCTTGTCAATGTGTATTTCAAATGTAAAGTTGTGACAAAGAATCTCCACAGTTTTAGCTTATGACCATGATGTATTTTCAATTAGGTATTATTTGTTTTCTAAGACATTGTGGAAATTATTGGTTTTATTTCTGCTTGAGAGCAAAAAAAAATATTTAAAATGCTGATAAATTTTTTTGCCAACTACCACCACATTGTACAAGTGTCAACCGTCATTTGGAGGCAACGTAGAGATAACCATCTCTAATTCATGTGAGACTCATGTCATGCCTGGTTCATGCACTATCACCATGTAGTCACAGCCCTTGAGTGACATTAAGATGGGCTCCAATTCCAAATATCAACAAAAATTGAATGTTTACAAAACAAATTTTCATCACACAAACAATTTTAAATGGGCCATAACAAGAAATCCATGTATTTAAACACCCTGACCAGCTTCAGCCAAAGCATCTATGGATAAACATAGTTTATAAATCCTCAGATTTAAATTCTCATCTATGTATTTGATCTGCAACCAGGAGATACCAACTCACAGTGATTTCATTAAAATTAAGTTTTGAATTGGTTCTTACAAAGCATTCTGCATGTATTGTCATATGGTAAGTGGTCTGAGAGGAAAGCTATTATGCGTACTGTAGACCACAAATTTTTATGCATATATACTTTAGGTTCACTGAATTCTTCTGACTACGCTAGGCTGATTTTTATCAGAACATTTCACTGTACTAGAAAACCCAACACAGCTTGCTGTTCAGACAAACTCCTACATCCTTTTTTTGTTTTTTTTTTAACTCTTGTTGTACACAACATTTCAGTGTTTAAAATTATATTAATATTGCAGGTTAACCACAGGAAGCAGCTCAGGCCCACAGAGCCTCTCAGTCATTCTCCCCACAGAGGAAGGAGGGAAAGAATTGGAAGGATAGAAGTGAGAAAACTCATGCATTGAGGTAAAGACAGTTTGATAGGTAAAGCAAAACTGCATGTGCAAGCACAGCAAAATAAGGAATTAATTCATAATTTCCCATAAGCAGGCAGATGTTTAACCCCTTCCAGGAAAGCAGGGCTTCATCATGTGCAATGGTTACTTGGGAAGACAAACACCGTAACTTCAAATGTCCCTATGACCCCTTCTTCATCTTCCCCTGACCTTTTACTGCTGAGCATGACTTCATATGGTATGCAATATCCCTCTGGTCAGTTGGGGTCAACTGTCCCAGCTGTGTCCCCTCACAGCTTCTTGTGCACCCACAGACAACATTCTGGAAGGGCAGCATGAGAAACAGGGAAGGCCTTGATGCTAAGCAAGCACTGCTCAGCAATAGCTAAAACATCAGTGTGATATCAACTGTTTTGGTCACAAATCCAAAACATAACGCCACAGGATCTACTATGAAGAAATTTAGCTCTGTGAATATATACATGTAACATTTATACTAACTCTGCATATATACAGTGTATATATATATATATATGCATACACACTCGGTGTGTATATATCCACTGTACATATATACTATAGGTATAATGTGTATATATAGTATATATGTATATACTTATTTAGTGCAATTGAAATTATAATTGTCTAATACAAGACTCATTATCAGGACAGACCTAAATATTAGAGAAAAAGAAAGAAAAAGTTAATAAAGAAACTGCTACACATGCGGAAAAGAATGTCTCCATAATTATAATGGAGCTAAAATTTTTACAATAATGGAGCTAAAATTTTTACATACATCCCTCCTAGTTCCTGCCTCTTCTTCTGGTGTTATTTTGTGGTTAAAGGTTTCAGTCTGGTGGGTGTACAGCAATGTGACTTCCTCTCTGGGAAGGATATGATGTTGATGTTAGTGTTTTCTCCTTCGTCTTCTCCTTTGTGTCTCCTTTTTTTTGGTCTTCCCTTCTAACTCAGTTGAGGCCATGCTTTTATGGCACATTTTTGCACTCTGGTCTTTCTCCATTGGTCTGCATTTCCACATATAGTATACCTGGTGCATTTTAGGTATGTTATTGATCTTTGTTCTCTGTGTTCTTTGTTGTCTTTCTCATCTCTAAAACCTTATTTTGTCAAGCTCCAGTTCTGCATTTCTTTAATGACCATGGCTGAGTTGTACCCCATCTCTTGTCATTCCCTGCCTGTACCCCCCTGTATCCATTCTGCATCTCCACATCTCAAGGCTTCTGTTATTTTACTGGGACTGTATTTCTCCACACTGCATAGCTATTAGAGTCACAAATATCTTGGTCTACACGGACAATCTCATTACTACTTGTAGCAGTAACACTTGTTACTACTATTTCATAAAAACAGGTTGTATCTTGCAAAGACAAAGTAAAACAAACCAGGCATAACCCCCTTTTCAGAAGAAAGCATAATGAAAGTGATAAAACCAAATAATTACAGAAAGGTCCATGCAATTGAAAAAAGTTTGGACAGGCAAACCTGTAAAGCCTCACTCCTGAAGCCTTGCAAATTGCATACAAAGCCTTTGGCAGGTTACTGACAATGGCAGTGCCACATTGCTGTGTGCTCCGAGATTACGTTATCATGTTTAACGTCATGTTACAATCCAGTTGGGCAGAGCTTTTTAAACTTAACAATTGATGTTAACACTCTAAACAGCTAAAAAGGCACTCAGCCATGAAATGACAGTTGAAAAAAATACCCATAAGCTTTTTGTAACTTCCTGAAATGCAACAAGAAGGAGCCTGAAAGACATGAATGTAGTGATCTTTCATCACAACATCTTACTATGGAGCAGGTACTTATAGAACATAGTGGTTTGAGTAGCAGTGGCATTGGTTGTCTACATCTTACCCATGCTCTGCTGTCAAGCCTTGGTAATTGAGCTGTAGCGTATTCTCTCATGAAGCTTAAACTGACATACAGGAAAATCCACCCGGAAGTAACAAGAAGTTTCAGCAACTGTCAATACCAAGATATATGAATAAACTCAAAGTCCACTTTTTAAAAAGGGAGAAAAGTCTTCCAGAAATGGTATATAAACTGTCTTGGGAAGCTGTAGCAATTAGAAAAAGATGCACAAAACAGTACATAGAAGACAAAGACCTTTATGGTGTATTACATTAGTTACTCCCCCAAGACTGCTGCTAATTTTATATCTGTTTAAATGTTTCATAAAATCATAGAATGATTTGGATTGGAAGGGATCTTAAAAATCTTCTAGATCCAACCCCTCTGCCACCGGCAGGGACATCTTCCACTAGCCCAGGTTGCTCCAAGCCTCATCCAGCCTGGCCTTGAACCCCTCCAGGGATGGGGCATCCACAGCTTCCCTGGGAAACCTGGTTCAGTGTCTAACCACCCTCACAGGAAAAAAGTTCTTCCTAATATCTAATCTAAATCTGCCCTCTTACAACTTTTTCGGCTTAAAACCGTTACCCCTTGTCCTCTCACTACACTCCCTGATCGAGAGTCCCTCCCCATCTCTCCTGTAGACCCCTTTAACTCCTGGAAAGCTGCTAGAAGGTCTCCCTGATGTCTTCTCTTCCCCAGGCTGAACAACCCCAACTCTCTCAGCCTGTCCTCATATGGGAGGCACCCCAGCCCTCTGGTATTCTGTATTTCTGTTAAAAATGTTCAAAGCTAAGAAGAGTTTGTTTTCTTTTTTCCCCAATGGATCAAATTTAGCTACAGTGCTTTAGATCTGAAATGAAATATGTCCAGTGTGACATAGTTAAAAAGTAATATATAGGAGGAAAGTTCAAAACTTAGAAGTGAAAAGGATGATGAAAGAGGACACAGAAACAATTTATCAGCAGTGACAAGCGGATCCTTGGTATTGCAATTAGTAAAACATTAGTCAAGTGTATGAGACAGATTTATCAAAATGAGTAAAGCTCATAAAAAATAGATTTGTAAAGACTCCAATTTATTTTAAATATTCCTGAATAACATAATTCTTAGAAGTCCCATTAGATTCAAATTCTGTTATACTTCCACTAAAAATTCCACTGTTTTTGGCTGATTTGCAGAGATGAACTAATGAGTTCTTGTCTATCATTAATTTTTATTAATTTAACTTCAGGTTGAGGCATAACAAAATGTAGACTGCAAAACTCACACACAAGTCCTGTGCAAAGCTAGTCAAGAACTAAGCCTGAGACAAGATTTGAGGGAATAGGAGTCAATCAAGAAATTGAAACGGAGACAGAACCAAAATCTGATATCTAGGATGAACAAGGAGGAATAGTATTGACAAGCAGAGAAAAAAGTTTTTTAAAATCTTCATGTGTAAACATGGTGTGAAAGGTAGCATGGAAACCAGGTGAGTGAGAGCATTAAGATGTCCGTGATAAACCCATTCAACAAACATAAGTCAAAAAAGCTAAAAATGTAGCGGGCCAATATTTAGTAATGTTTTTTCCTACTGTTTTTCTGCTCAGCTGAGTGTGACTTAGACAAACACGCCTTTGCATGTTTTTAATACATTAAGTTTGATTCTCGGTTTAATTTTACTGATTCGAGATTAAGGGAATTTGGAAACTGGCCTCTTTCCTATTTAACTGAAAAAAAAAAAAAACAAGACTATCTGTAGCCATTCACTACTCGCTAGTAATAAGAGCAAACAGTTCTTATTTATGCTTCTGTAAAATGTTGTAAAAAAAGATGGTGACATCAAGATGTCTTTGCAGAAAACTAATCCCAAGTGTTCTCCTGATATTCTTTTTTCCCCAAAGCAATTGTAATATTTGAGATTATTTAATATTTGAGGTTATTTAAGAGAACTAAGATGGTCAAATCTTTTGAATGAAAAAATACACTTACTTTTTTTTTCAGTACTGAAGTCATTAGCAACCAATGACAATGTGATCATTTCTCTACTCTCTGGGGATTTTTTTTTTCCTGGAAACTGTTTTCTTCATTGTTATCAAACTAATTTTTAAAAACCGCCTTCTCTGAAGTTACAATTTCACCTCTCTCCTTATTCATAACTTCAGATGTGTTAATATTAGAATGAACATTTGTAAATAAGTACATACTTTTGCACATATTTTAAGACTTGAGAAAAAGTAGGAGAAAGAGACGAACACAGAACCAGGCATTAAGCTATTTTCTAGAGTAGAAGGGAATACTTTTTTTCTACTCCACCATATAATCATGTCTGTTTCCCAGAAACACATCTATAGAATTAGGTTTCTTGATTTTTACTCATTTGCTAATTTATGCTATAATTTAAGTGAAGTTTGAATGATGGTTTTAACTCTATTTTTTATTCCTTTGCTGCCTTCCAGCTTCCCACCAGAATAGGTGACTGTTCACCCTTAGAAAAGGCCAAGGATTTAGAGACATTTTTATAAACTATTGAAGACTTTAGTATCTTGTATTTAAATCAGTGGTACTATAATAGGAAGCAGTGGCAGGGAAGCATGAAATGTAACTAGAGAAAGGAAAAACTGCCATAGTTCAAGAAGCTCCAGAAAAAATCTATCAAGCTTTTGTGTCTGCCCTCCTCCTTTTCTTTCATCTATTTTTCCTCTCCAGTAACAACTGCTGGAGTGTAACACACTGGTGGGGCCCAACGCTGCGAGTGAGGCTGAGACACACTCTTAATGCATAAAAACAATTAATTAAATAAGAAACAGAGTCTGTGTGTGCAATGAGGAGAGCAGATGCATGGGAGGTGATGTAAAGTGAAGGGATCTATGATCAGGACTTGGACTAAAACTGCAAGAAAGTGGCTTGGCTGTGAGGGTTTGTTGGCAGTCTCCAATGGAAGCTGGACTTGAGAAGGAAGGAGCTTCAGTTTGGATAAAATAAAGGTCAGATTTGTGGAAGGATGGACTTGAAAAAATCAGATGAAGTGCAGTCAGACTCCGGGAGAAGGATGCTGGAGGGAAGCAAGTTGGATTGCAGGAGCTGAGACAGGGTGTATGTGGGGTGGTAATGAGAGAAAGGCATGGACAAGAGAGATGAGGCAGACAGGAAAATTACCTCAAAAAAAAAAAAAAAAAAAAAGATATGGATAGGTTTGAGACTCTCAATCAAATAGTCCCAATTTCTTGATATTACTGCACTCTTCACTTACACCTATGGAAAGAGACTCCAGATATTCACACACATTCTTAATGCTAAGACTGTGAGGTAAAGGTTTGTTGCTAAGATGGAAGAGTTTCCGTATGATATGACCTGCAGGATCATATGCACCATGTTAATCAAAAAGGCAAGAAAACTAATTCTCTTACTGGTTAAATAATCTTCCCCATCCCCTGAAATTTGCTTCTTGGTTACTTCTGTTTCCCTTTTTTATGTTCTTTAAAAATCAGTGCAATACCCTCTCTACACTGAAGAGACATCAAGTTAATGCTAAGTCCATCCTATCTACAGCTCATCATACTTAAGACAAACCAATTTTTATTTATAGCTATGTCACTTGGTAAAAACATTCATAGACAAAGTTTCAGCTTAAGAGACACTCCAAAAACTTTGCCAAGTTGCTCCATTTTGGAAGAAAGCAAGGAAGTATACGTATTTTAGATTCTATTTAACAAATGTGTTGAGAAATCAAGTTCAATGTCTCACTTTGAAATGGACGTTAGAAAGAACCAAGTTATTCTACTTCCTTTATGTAAATTATGAATATTCAGTTACATGACTGAGGTGATTATAATGAATGGGAGTCATCTTACCTAATTTAGGTGTTTAAAGGAAAAGGTCTGCTACTGTTTTTTTTTCGTTCCCATAGATGATGACAGCTGTAGAAGTTTCACCTTATTTTCTTAAATCTCAGGCTTAAGATTTGTGCTGGTTTTGACTGGGGTAGAGTCAATTTTCTTCACAGTCGCTAGTACAGGGCTATGTTTTGGATTTGTGCTGGAACAGTATTGATGACACAGGGATGTTTTGGTTACTGCTGAGCAGTGCCCACACAGAGCCAAGGCCTTTTATGCTCCTCATCCCACCCCACCAGCAAGGAGGCTGGGGGTGCACAAGAAGGTGGGAGGGGACACAGCTGGGACAGCTGACCCCAACAGTCCAAAGGTATATTCCATGCCATATGACATCATGTTCAGCATATAAAGCTGGGGGAAGAAGAAGGAAGTGGAGGACATTCAGAGTGATAGCATTTGTCTTCCCAAGTAACCATTATGCATGATGGAGCCCTGCTTTCCTGGAGATAGCTGAACTGTTGTCCCCTGTCTGTTGATGGGAAGTAGTGAATGAATTCCTTGTTTTGCTTTGCTTGATTGCACAGCTTTTGCCTTACCCCTTAAACTGTCTTTATCTCAACCCATGAGTTCTCTCACTTTTACTCTTCCAACTCTCTCCCCCATCCTGCTGCAGGGAATGAGCAAGGGGTTGTGCGGTGCTTGATTGCCCAGCTGGGGTTAGACCATGACAAGGTTTTAAAAACCACAGGTGAAAGTGCTTATTTCTCATCAGCATGCCTGAAGGATCTTGCAAGACTTGATTCTTAATTCTTGGTTGCCTTAAGTCACACAAAATGAATGCCTTACCACATCAGACAGCAAATCAGAGAAATGTCTTCGCTTTTAAGATAAAGTAAGGAAGACTGGCATTTTCTGTTGTCTTTCATATGATTTAATTAATATTTTACTTCTGAATACTTTGCTTCTTTCATTGTTGTTCCAATTGAAATTGCTATTTTCCCCCTCTAAAGTTTTTTTTTCAACCATCCATCTTATTTTTCTTCACTTCCTCTCAGTTGTTATCTTCTACCAGTGAGAAATTACTCTGACTCCTTTGTTCACAGAAACCAGTGAGTTTACCACGGTCCTCCCAGTAAAGACATAACACACTGTAACTCATATAACATTTAGTTGGGTATGGTCACTGTGATATATTGTATATTAAGCTGTATCTGATATGTCTGACAAAGTATGTACCTAAATTGGCATTTTTCTATCTAATTTTCTTTATCTGCATGAATGTTAGCTGAAGTAGACAATGTTCTTTCAAATTCCATTGAATATTACCTGTTGAGCGTATTTAAAGTTTTACACGTCCTTCTTCTACCTGACTCCCAGGAGCCATGAGCTGTGCCATAGTACGTCTCTGCTCTCTCTGGTTAACAGAATTGTAGAATACAGCTCTATAATTTTCCGAATGAGTGCTCTAACTGGCATAGAAATATACAAAAAGTTTTTGACTTTGAGCTAATATTGTGTGAAGGAGTAACCTGTGATGCAAGAAGATCATTGCAGGAATTGGAACAGAGCATATACCTCTTTTCACTGCAGTCCTTGAAGTGTTTACTTTTCTGATGGCAGGGCTTTTTGAGAAAAGACTCAGAAGTCTTTTCAAAGTACTGGGGGAACACAGTGGCATAAAATGGAGGATCCTATTTGTTAGAGGGGTTATTGTTGCAATGCAAATCTCCCCACATTAGGGTTTAGACGAAGTTTAAGCAAAGGGAATGTGACTTTTCATAGCTAGGATATTAGGTGATATATCAAGTGATAGTTATTTTTAGTACAGAACTGTAACAGGAAACTTCAAAATTTACACAAATTTAAAACTTTTTTTTTCTTAGAACAACCGTTCAATATGCTTTGTGCAGATATCAAGTGCTATGTTTGTTCTCAACACCCAAATTCATTCAAAAATACATCCAAGACTTTCTGTGCAAGCAATCTTAGTCTTAAACTATTAGACTAGCCATGACTTGAAGGTTGAAGCCATCCCTCTTCACTAAATTCAGCTGTGAACTATTGAGACAGAAAACGCTCTCCTTGGAGAGTTTGTATAACTCATATAATGATAAAGTTTTGATCTTCTTAGGGTTGCTGTGAATCTGTAAACACAGATAAAATTTAAAACTTTTTTTTTTCAACATAGCAAATTTCACTTAATAAAATATATATAAATATTTATGAGTGCATAGTGTAAAACTTTTCTTTCCAGCTTAAAAAACGGCTCCTTGACATTAGCAAGAAATTAAAAATCATACTGATGGGCACATAAGTTCTGCTATATCTGCAAAGTGCATAATGTCTGAACAGCTCTACAGGTGGTTTGAGTTTTGTTTCTGAGCAGAATTATTCCTACAGTGCTGTGAACATTATTGCTAGGAGTAGTGAAAAAAGGATGTTGGGCTATGTAAGCACTAAGGGGATATTGTATCAGAATTAAAGGTATCTGAGAGAGATAAAAAGAAATCTGGTAGGAAATACGATCTTTTTAGCATTGCTTTGTGTATACCAATTTCTTTCTTAATTGGCCTTGTTATTCATAGTACATAAATAGAAGATGAAGCAGCCTGGGAACAATGGGGAAGAGGAAAATAGAAAACACCTTATTTCCTTCTTTCCTGAAATAAAACACAGAAAAATAAATTTTTAGTAAGCATTATTTACTCAAGTTATTCTGTTTAACTTGCCCTTCTAAAATGATCGAATTCTGATGGATTTAAAGCTACTGCATGATTGCAGAAAAAAAGATAGATAGATCCCAGAGATGGACATTTTCAAGAGAAAGGATTTGTTTTTGAGAATTTAACTCGAGATGTTCTAGCCATTAAGTAAATTATTGGCATTTGCTCTAGGCTGCATTGTTGATTACACAGCAAAGTAAGAGGGCAGACTAATTAGACATTTCAAAACATTTACAGATTTTTTTATGATGGGAACAGGTATAATTATTTTTAATATGAGATTTATGCTTATATCTTTAAAAAAATATTCGCCTCATTTAAAAATATAAATTTTAAGTCTATTACTTTATTTCACAACTAAGTGTTTTCAGATTTATTTATAGGACTCATTTTTAGTAATTACATTACATTTCAGTACCTATTCTCCTATATTTTGCATCCGTACATTTGAGCTTTAGTGACATATTTGTGAGGTAATTCCTGAATAAAACCTCTACAGATAAGAACATTTTCTATGCTATCCATTAAGGTAAGGAAAGAAATTAAGAGCTCTTGCTTTGTTTTCCCTCCAAAACCTAATATTATGCCCTAATGATTATCTTTGATCGTGACAACTGCAATCACCTCTTCTCTGGCATTTACAAGTTACCACCTCACTTCCCTGTTCGAATGACTCCCCCTAAGAATATCTTACCTACCTATTGCTTTGACCAGTCACAAAAAGGTCTGGTAAGATTTAGCAGGGACTAAACGATCAGAACTGTACAAAAATATTGTGAAGTTTTATTATAGGTATTCTGAAATGTATATAACATAATAGAATATCACATTCCTTTGAAAAGATTTAAAATTTTCAAAGATGAAATAATAGAATAGCATCTACCATTTACATAATTTCTTTTGGGGTTTGTTTTTGTTTAGGTGTTCTTTGATTTACTCATGTTCTTTCCCATTCACTTAAGGAAACGTATTCTTAAGGAAGGACTTCTTCAGGATAAATTACACTGACATCAGGAAAAAGAAATTTTAAAGCTTTTGCTAAAAATATATGTGTTTATAGCTAAGGTCATTAAAGATTTTTTTTTAGCGAATCCTTAAAAAAACCTTATTTCAGTATCTTACATGTTTGAAAACTTTTCATTTTAATTTTTATTGTGAAATGAAATTTGAAGTTTTTGAAATTTCTGCTTCTTAGATTAAAATTTATTATTTCCTAATTCAAAGTAAATTTTAATTTGAAATTCAGACTAGACTAGTATATTTTTTAAAAGCTAACAAGAGGCTTAGACAGTGTTTCATCTTGTCTATTTCCATCTTTCCAAAACGTTGTCAAATGAGAATACTTTTCAACAGAAGTTAAAGTATACCATGTGCAGCAAGTTAGTGAGAGAATATTCAATATACTATTTACAACATTAATTTCTTATATTGATATACTTGCTGTAGGTTTCATTTTCTATCAATGTATGTCTAAGTCAGTCAATCAAGGGTGTGTCATAGTCTGTGGAGTTAAATAGTTAATTCCAACATAAAATTTATTTCATAGAATCATCAAATCATAGAATGGCCTGAGTTGAAAAGGACCTTAAAGATCATCTAGTTCCAACCCCCCTGCTGTGGGCAGGGTTGCCAACCCCTAAAGCATCCTGCCCAGGGCCCCATCCAGCCTGGCCTTGAACCCCTCCAGGGATGGGGCATCCACAGCTTCCCTGGGCAACCTGTTCCAGTGCCTCACCACCCTTTGAGTGAAAAATTTCCTCCTAATATCTAACCTAAATCTCCCCTCTCTTAGTTTAAAACCGTTCCCCCTCGTCCTGTCACTATCAACCCCTGTAAACAGTCGCTCCACCTCCTGTTTATCGGCTCCCTTCAAGTACTGGAAGGCCGCAATGAGGTCTCCCCGGAGCCTTCTCCTCTCCAAGCTGAACAAGCCCAGTTCCCTCAACCTTTCTTCACAGGAGAGGTGCTCCAGCCCTCTGATTATCTTTGTGGCCCTCGTCTGGAACTGTTCTAAGAGCTTCACATCTTTCTTTCAATGCAGAGTAGCAGTCTAAGATAAGATATATCAATAAAACCAGGGCCTATTTCTTTGAATCTAATATATTACTTTACAAATATTCCTATGACCCTTTATTTAGGCAACTGTATCCCGTGTTCATGTCTGGCTCTGGCTCCTTCTGGTTACTGGTCCATCTAACAACTTTCTGTATGTAAAGAAAGCATTGTTTTTTTCAAAGAGTACATCTTGTGTATTCTCAATGAAGATTTCATATCCTTCTCAGTAATTTATCTATGCTTTATGTATGTTTGCCTCTAAATAAAAACTCCAGGATTAAATAGTGACCAAATATAGGAAAAATAATGTTTTATACCCTTGCAGTGTATTTATGGTCTTTCTCAGGCTCTTATCTTTTATCTGGGTTTGCAGTTTTGGGACTCTCCCCCTGCTCCAGGATCACTAGCCTGGAAAGGGCTGAGCCTTGGTTATTGGGTGGTGAGCAGTTGCATGTATCACTCATTTCTATATTTGTGTATTTGTATATTATTATTACTATAATCACCATCATTCTTATTATATTTTTTTTTAATTTTATCGTAGGTTAGCTATTAAATTGTTCTTATCTCAACCCAAGAATCTTCCTTGTCTTTACCCCTTTACTTTTCTCATCCATTCCCTGGGTAGGTGGAGGGTGAGCAAGCGGCTGTGTGGTGTCCATCGGATGTCAACAATAAGGTAGTTACTTGACCATAACTCAAATGTTTGTGTTTAATGCATATGAGAAAATTCTATAAACTAAAAAAATTCCAAACTTGGTAGTCTTGCAAATGTTGACAATACATTTATTTATGTCAAATAGAAGTTTGTGTCTTTTTATTTTAATATACTTCCCTGTATTCTCATCTGTAATAAACATCAAGTTTTCCAGAACTTCCAGTATTGTTTAATTCTTATTTATTATATCAAATAGATTAACATAATGAAAATTATTAAAAATTAGAATTCAGATGTAGACAGACATGGCACATGATTGAAAAGTAGTGTGATATAAATACAGAAGTATGGGTTATGTACCTTTGTGACATTTGCAACCCTTGGTATCAATATAGGCTGGGGAATGAAGGGGTTGAGAGCAGCCCTGCAGAGAAGGGCATGGGGGTACAGCTGGATGAAAAGACAGAACTGACCCAGCAATGTGCACTTGCAGACCAGAAAGCCAACCATATCCTGGGCTGCATCAAAAGAAGAGTGACCAGTAGGTCACCTCTACAGCATAGCTTCTGGGAGCATCTGTTCCATGATCTTCCCAGTCACAGAAGTGAGGCTGACAGGTCAGTCGTTCCCACAGTCTTCGTTTCCTCCCTTTTTAAAAATGGATGCCATGTTTCCCTTTTTTCTAGTCACCAGGGACTTTAGGAAAGACACAGACCTGCTGAAGCAGGTCCAGAGGAGTGCCACAAAAATGATCAGAGAGATGGAACACCTCTGCCATGAGGACAGGCTGAAAGAGTTGGGATTGTTCAGCCTGGAGAAGACAAAGCTCCAGGGAGACCTTCTAGCAGCCTTCCAGTACTTAAAGGGGCCTTACAAGAAAGATGGGGACAAACTTTTTAGTAGGGTCTGTTGCCATAGGATAAGGCATGATGGTGTATAATCTAAAAGAGGGTAGATTCAGACTAGATATAAGGAAGAAATTTGTTACGCTGAGGGTGGTGAAACACTGGAACAGGTTGCCTAGAGAGATGGTAGACGTCCCATCCCTGGAAACATTCAAGGTCCAGTTGGATGAGGCTCTGAGCAACCTGATCTAGTTGAGTATGTCCCTTCTCACTGCAAGGAGGGTTGGACTAGATGCCCTTTGAAGGTTGCTTCCAACCTAAGCTATTCTGTGATTCTATGAATCTATGACTTACTGATATCCTCTGTTGCCTTTTGGTAGAAATTCCAATGAACAATGGAATGAATAATTATTAACAATAGAAAGGTTGATTTTTGTCCTCTGTGACTGTTTTCTAATCATACATTTCCTCAAAAAAATGTTTTATGTAAAGAAGTATCTCTGTTTCTTTAAATGCAATTGCCCTTTTCGCCTACTTAAACTTGAAAGATCATTCAGATCATTCCTAATTTTTGATTCATTAAAGCTTCAGTGGAAAAATCAAATACTTTCTTTTAGTCTGCTTTCCCAAGATAACAGAAATCTACTTTGCATTTGTAATGTCCGACTATCTACCATTTCCTTCTCTCTTTACTCCAATTTTCCCTCAAGCATTTTTCTAACATAAATATCTGTACAGAGGATAAATTACCTCAGTGGGCAGAATCCTATGATATAAATTAACTTCTGTATAGATATCAAAGAATATCTCAGAGGGGGTAATTGTGGGTAAATAATAAATAAAATTGAAACCTCTGAAAAATCTCTGGCAGCCCCAAGGGACTTATCTATTGTGGTGCTCTGACCCCTCTGTACTTGACTGTTAATAGTGTTCAGCTGCATTAGCAGCTCCTACATGATCTTGTTGCACATTTCACATCATCCTTCTCTGGCTTACAAGAGGGACAACAATGACACTAGAGTGAAAGACCATAGTCCTATCAACAAAATTTGCAGTGCTATCTTTATATCTTTCTGTTTAGCAAAGACAAAATGGAAAGACTTCAACAACTTCTTGTGTCAGAAAGGCCAAGAGAACAAGCCTTCCCAATAGTTGTGTCTTGGAGCTTAGTGTGATGTTTTTCATGTCTCACAGGAAGGATATTTGGTCTATCTGGAAAATGAAGTAAAGGTAAAATTTATCAAGAAGGAACAGACTTTCTCAGTGTAGGACAGACTGTGAGGTAGTAAATTGTAAAACAAGCTATGCATCCTAGATGAGATAGACAGGCTTGAAGGGCTCCAGGACTGGCTGCAGGATTATTGTTACCTGACTTTAAGCAGCTAAAAGTTAACATATCTGTTTTGCTAGTCATTCAGTCTATTTTAGGATCGATGAAGGACACTCTCATAAGGAGATTTATCTACTCATCGTAGAGAGATGTCATTTGGTGGAATAAACTCTACTGAAAAGTGATTCACTTCTCTTCATTGACTACAGAAGGATCTTATATGACTAATTTAGTGTAAGTGATAGTTTTAAAGTTTCAGTAAAACATTCGACACCGTCTCCCTCAGTATCCTCGTGGCTAAACTGAGGAAGTGCGATCTGGACGATCGGGTAGTGAGATGGATTGGGAACTGGCTGGAGAAAAGAAGCCAGAGAGTTGTGGTGAATGGGATGGAGTCTAGTTGGAGGCCTGTATCTAGTGGAGTCCCCCAGGGTTCGGTATTGGGACCAGTGCTGTTCAATATATTCATCAACGACTTGGATGAGGGAATAAAGTGTACCCTTGGCAAGTTTGCTGATGATACGAAACTGGTAGGAGT
>NW_010118021.1:0-19143 GCF_000699245.1 Pterocles gutturalis
CACGCTGGAGCAGTCTGTGCCTGAAGGGCCGCACCCTTTGGAAGTGCTCCACGCTGGAGTAGTTTGTGAAGAACTGCAAGCTATGGGAAGGACTCACGTTGGAGAAGTTCATGGAGGACTGTCTCCCATGGGAGGGACCCCAAGCTGGAGACAGGGAAGAGTGTGAGGAGTAACTTCCTGAGGAGGAAGGAGCAGCAGAGACAGCGTGTGACGAACTGACCACAGCCCCCATTCCACATCCCCCTGCGCCACTCAAGGGGAGGAGGTAGAGAAAATTGGGAGTAAAGTTAAGCCCGGGAAGAAGGCAGGGGCGGGGGGAAGGTGCTTTTTAAAGATTTGGGTTTATTTCTCATTATCGTACTCTGCTTTGATTGGTAGTAAATTAAATTAATTTCCCCAAGTCGAGTCTGTTTTGCCCAAGACAATAATTGCTGAGTGATTTCTCCTTGTCCTTGTTAAACCATGAGTCTTTAATTTTATTTTCTGTCCCCTGGCCAGCTGAGGAGGGGGAGTGATAGAGTGGTTTTGGTGGGCACCTGGCATTCAGCCAGTGTCAACCCACCATAGATGCCAAAGTAACTTAGGAATCTGAATTGAAGTATTTGTTTGGGCAAAACCCATATTATTAAATAAATTATTGTACTTATAAGCAGTAGAATAGACAGCTATCAAAAAAATGTCACCTCAGGTGTGAAACCATAAAGGATATTGTACAGACACAGGTAAATCTGTAAGTAATTGAATTTAGCAGTTATTCCATAATATTTAATTATTTCCATAGTTAAATTCTCACATCTGTCAAGAAATAGAAATGTGTTTTGCCTGCTTCGAGTATTTTTCAGAGTGCAAAGATGGTCATTCTCTGGTTGAAATTGAAAGTAAACAGAAAAGCAGAATGGAATTTAAAGATTTAGTGAAAAAAATAATAATTTAAATGTGAGTTTGGGGTTTTTTGTTGTTGAAAAATGTCAACATGGCCAAGTTTAAATGTCCTGCAGGAATGTGCTAATTTATTTATATCCTTTTAACTTCTCTGTTACAGTTTCTTGATTTTTTTTTCCCATTAAGTTGACTTGCCTTAGGACTGGGAGTAGATAGATCAGCCCAGAAACCTCTGCAATTTTTTTCAGTGTTGATAAAAATGTTGTTTTAATATTTTCTTTTCAAAATAAGATTTCAGAACTTGCAGTACACACAAAATGCAAAGGTTTCGTTCCAAAGCAGAAACATTCATTTTCCCATTTCAGTATTTTCTGTGGAGTGGATTCTAATTAGCCCAAGCTGCATTCCGTCTGTGGCCTCTGTAATACTCTCAGATGTCTGAGGAGCCTTTCTGTAAGCCATGCTGAGAACTGTCTGCAAACCTGCTCAGTACCAGTTTTCACTGATACTCCCAAGTCTCTTGCAAAATCATATTATGATCATTGCATGCAATACTTAACAGTTGCATGGCCCCCAAAGAATAACTCACATTCTGCAAAGCATCTTTAGAAATACTCTAAATTTAGTAACATAAAGAAGATACAGGGGAAAAACAACAAACTAATTACAAACACTCCTCGTCAAGTCTGTGCTCACGTCCCACAAACCTTATGCAGAATGCATAGGATACATAGGCTTTTCAGTCTTACTTCTGCCTATTGTCTGCATCAAAATATCTCAAATAATGTTCCTGTTCCCTCCTTCAGCTGGATCACTTAGGAATAGTACTTTTGTTCCAGTTTCCATCCATTACATGACTCAACCCTAGCTCTGTTGTAATGGCAAGAGTCAGATGTTCAAGTCTCAAGTAGGAGCATTATCAAACTTGACGACTTCTACCTTGCATGGCATCGGATGTACAAGTATGAAACAACTCTTGTTTTCAGAGGTTTTGAATTAACATGACAGTTATGGATATAAAAATGAAGACCAGAGAAATATGAGGCTGAAACACATCTTTTTCTTTTTCTTTTTCTTTTTTTTTTAATCAGATGAGTGAATGAGACATAGTACTGCAAAAATACAGTTTATTAAAATACTGTTTTTAAAGAGAAGCAGATAATTCTGGAAAGAATCAAGTTTCTTCTCTTCACAGAAAACTAATTTGACAGTATTGCTAGTTTTAAAAATTCTCCCCACTGGTGTTAAAATGCTACATACAAGCTACTAGTGTTGTTTTACTCTATCAAATTCCCTTTCTGGTTTTCATATTGCTGAACAAAAACAGTGGAATACACAATTTACTTAAAATGAACTACTTGAATTGACCTGCAGTATATACCAGTCATTTTTCAGCAAAATCTTACAGTATTAGATCTGAAGTATCTTAATCTTTTCTTCTCAACACAGCAAAACAGCAAGAATATTTGCATTTATCATAATGTTTCAACACATTTCTTTAAAGAGCAAAATAAACATTTCACTTCTTTTGGAAACAATTTTCAACAGAAGAAGTACAAATTTTATTATATATAAATAGGAAAAAAAGTTATAAATGAAACTGCACCCATTTTGCAACCAAGGAATCAGAAAATATATAAAATAAAATTTCTCAGAATGAAACAAAAATATTGTATTCGTACACTATAACACTGTAATGGCTATTGACATGTCTCTCTTCCACTGACACATTCTAACAAAAACCTGGCGTAATAAGTAGGATTACTAGACTGAGGGATTCAGATGAGAGAAGGAAGGAATAACCCAGCTCACAGAAATCCCAATTTACCAATGAGAAAAAAGGTCAATGGTTAACCAAAGGATTCATTTTTTAAAACAAATTTATTTTTATCATTCTTAAGTCAGTGTTGAATAGGACTGATGAATTATTTTACAAACTTTTAGATAGTGTATGTCAGTCAGATTTCCATACTAGCTGTGTGTCACCTTGGAGGTAAGCAGAATGAAGATAGTTTATCTGTGGCAAGATCTGAATTGTCTGACTTAGTTTTCAAGTCAAAACCAAAGAAAATGCTGCCTCCCAGCCCCACTCTGCATTCACAGACTACTAAAACCAGTGCAAATTCCAGAGCTCTTCAGAGAGGTCCCATCCAGGTACAGTAACAGATGCAGGTACGGCAGGGACTGAGCTGTGAGGTGTTGAAGAACTGTGTAGTGATGTTAGTTAGCTGAAATGAGAAAGAAAAAATGAACAACTTTTGAAGATACTGAAATCAAAAGGGTCTTTAGCTGCACAGAAGTGCAGCAAAATGGCTCTTTCTGCAAAGTATGAAAAAAATTTTACAGAGCTACAATGGAGACTAAACTCCTGCATCCAAGTGCTGAAACCTGACCTCTGCTGAAAATGCACAGTAATGGGTTTAATTTTAGGCCAGTAATGAGTTTAATCTTGAGGCCAGAGACCCACAAATACTTGATTTGTAAGTGATTAAAAAAGCAGTTTCATACATGTGATTTTAACTAAAATATATAGGGCCCCCCCATGCACTTCTTCAGTCAAAACAGCGTTTCCTCTGTTGAATCCATTTACGTGAAAAAGGAAGTGACCTCTTTTGAAGGAACCTACATGAGAAGTGAGAGAAAAGTTGTTTCTCACCTCTTCTTCCCATCCGCGAGCAACACAGTTTTGTGCAAATAAAGATCAAAACCACTCATAAACGTTTTCTGTCTATCTCCGCCCTGCAGTAGAAAGTGTTACTGGCTTGTTCATAAGGATTCACTGATTTAATAGCATAAAAGAACTTTCCATAAGAGTGTGAGAATGCCAAATATTTGACAGACCCAGACAGTATTAAGTAAGTAAAGTTTTTACTGTGTGTTGCTTCTGAAAGGCAGTGATTCTTTGTGAAAAAAAGTGAGGCTTTGAGCAACCTGGTCTAGTGGAGGGTGTCCCTGCCCATGGCAGGTGGGTTGGAACTTGGTGATCTTTAAGGTCCTTTCCAACCCAAACCATTCTATGATTCCTTTGCATTGCAAAGTAGCTGCACAAAGGAAGACACCAGGAAGAGGAACGGCATACACACATGGTGTTCAAAAGTGAACAGGAAAGAAGATCCAAAGGAGCTGTTGAGAATGTGCTGGCATGTTCTTTTTGAAAAGTGTTAAAAGTTTTGTCGTCTTGATTGCTGAACACAGCATCTCATCAGGCAGTAAATTTCTTAGCATATATTCTCAAATCAAAGGCATTGGCTCCCACCTGCTAAAATAGTATATTATCAAGACTCAGAAAAAACAGATAAATCACCTAAATGCCCTTAAGCAACACTGTGTTTCTGCATTCTGAAAGCTTTCCATACGTCATGTAATGCTCCTGGGTTAATGGGTTAATAAAGGATTCATGCATATAAAAATAGACAAATATGTAAGTAAGTTTCCACATTATCCTGACAGAGACAGAGGAGGAACTGCAGGATTTGTAATTGAGTTTGTACACTTCTCAGGTTTAGCAAGTAAAACTACAGAAATATCTGGAAGATGTTATGCTTATTATCATGTCCATCTCTATTTAACAAGGTTTTTCCTTTTGTTTATTGCCAAAAAAATAGTGGTGGTGGCATCGCAGTTGCTCTTGACGATCTCTTTAATTTCTTTATAAATTGCCCAGAAACTCTGCCAAACTCTAGTCAGGTTTTCACGTGTATGGTGAAGAAAGAGAGCAGCTGGGCATCTATAGGGAGTGTAACAGCTGGATCTGACCGTTCAGCATGATGTATATTGTGGTAACGCAAACAGTTCAAGTATGTTTCCACCTCCACAGGACTTCCTTTTTGATTTGAATTAAGTGTAGGACAGGAAAACTATCTTTCTTAGGATAATATTTTTTTCATTGAACATAAGCAATGTATATTGACTTCAATGAGGCATCTTGTGGAAGAAGGCACTACACAAAGCATGTAATGGTTTTGGTCAACAGGTTCATTTTTATTTGTGTCCTGGAATATGAAAAACTATATTTAGTTACCAGAACTATCTAGCATAATGTATTAAGTAGGCTACTCAAAGATACTGGCAAATTTTCCTGCTCAATGATTTTCCAAATTCCATCTCTCCACTTGTTCTAAATACTCATTCATATTTAAATTTCATAATTTAGATTATGAAAGACTGCATTTAGACTGTAGATTTTTTTTTATTATTATTTCATAGAATCATAGACTCATTTAGGTTGGAGAAGACCCTTAAGATCATCGAGTCCAACCATCCTATTTGTTTGTCATGTGGTACAATCTGAGGTAAGATATCTTATTCTTATGCTATCCCAGGTCTCTCAGGAAAGGTTGCTAGACTGTAGGGTTAAGTTTAATTTTATCTTTTCTAAAATTTTGTTTCCTAAATTCACCTTGTTATACCAACACAATAGTTTTCCAATTGCCTTTGCCATATAATTGTATAGACTCTTAAGGCAGGATTTGCTTCTGAATTTAGCTATCAGCAACATAGATACTTACATCTGGACAGGTCAAACTACATACACATTAGTCAATGGATAGACACTCCTAGGGCAGAGTTATATAGTCCTATTTTAGAACTGAAGATGTGATGAGATGGCTTGCAAGTTCAAACATTTTTATTCCTAGAGGGCACAAAGACAGTAAGTTCAGATACATACATTTCATCAAAGGAAACTTAGGATAAAATTTTGATTAGTATCTATGGTATTCAGGATTGTTAACTGGAATTTATAATACTAAGTCCTCTGGAAACCTTTGAAATTTTCATCTGCAGACACCAAAGCTGCACTGACTACTGAGTGGTTCACATGCTTAAGCCCGTACAAAACTCAGTGATATCTTTAAAGTCGAAGTATTTTATTTAACAGACTTGAGGATATTTTGAGTGAATTTATCAGGCGTTTGGGAACCTAGCTGTTGCGAAAGTCATGGATATTGTGTGTTCTTTGCGAACTCTAAATCATGGTATCATGCAGCATCCTGGCTCTCTTTTGAATATTGGAAATTCTCATTGGCTCCAGTATAAGTTGCTGAGTAATGGAACATTCACAGCATGCACAAAAAGCAGCAGTTGTAGACACTATTACTCTTAAACAACAAAATTCACAAAAATTTGCCTTTTTATCAACAGATTGGTAGAGCTTACTTCGAAATATATTGTCAATTTCAGATTTTATTACATCAAACTGGTGGATAAAGTTGGCAAGGGCAAGTTATTATCATGTAGTTTATTAGATGCAATCAAGTGTACAAGCAGAAGGGACTTCCTGATGAGAAGTCAGAAGTCTTGAGAAATTACTGTCGTTGTGCATGAAACTGAGGTCATGCCTAGAGAGAGGCTTGGATTAATGATCTGTCACTTTCTGTAAACACACATTTCAAATACCATGAACCATCTATGACTGCATGACAACTACTTTAAATAGAGAATGCATTTAATGTTTGTTGGGATTATAGCTATAAATATCAATGAGTTAGATGAAAAAAATATGATTGTGAAATCTGGACCTTTTTACTTAAAGTGTTAAATGGTTAACTATTACTTATCATCAGAAAATACGTACCAGTAACTACTAGGAATAGAATCACAGGAGCTATTACAACCATATTTCTTGATGACTGATTTGTTCATAAAGTCATCAAAACCCAAAGCTATGGTGCTCACCCTTCAGGTCTCTGTAACAGTTAATGAAGTCAAAGGGAATTTGTTCACTGGCTTCAGAGGGCGGCCAGCTGAGCTTCCTGCCCTTCTTGAGATGTGGAGGATCTCCTGGGTCAAAGCTCTCTGAATTGCTCCCTGATTACACTGAGTTCTCTGCTCTGTTTAAATATTCTCTAGTTGTAGCATTGATGTACACTAATTCTGTGGTTTCCAAGCAAAATTCAGCTTATGTATGAATGCTGGATGACAAAACTGCCTCCCAAATTTTAATCAGCTAGTGTAATCTATTCTGGCATCTCTGTGAAAATTAAGTCAATCTCCAGGAGCCTGTTTGCTTTTCTGCAAATGCAGGACAATAAAAAGAAACTTTCTGCCATGGGTTGTTGATGGCATATGAAGCTGATTTTGATTAGAGAAGGGATTTTCTGAAATTATAAACAACACAGAAGCCTACTCATTAACATGGAAAAACAAGTGTCTTTATCTGAGTTCCCCTAAGAATCATATCTTTTGCCAGGTTATTGTTCCAGGTTTGGAAATAAAGAGAAATTTACTGCTTAGGAAGAGTTAGGAAGAAATTCAGAACAAATTCCAGTGCCTTGGACATTTATAGTTATTACATTGGTCTTCTCAAAGGGCTAAGTAAATAATCCAATCCAGCATTTAGCCAGTCCTTTCTATCCTTCTCTTCACTGCTTATTTGCTCAAACTTTCTTGTTTAACAAGCCTACTCCCTAGTCAGCCTATGCTGCAGCTGGTTAAGATTCCTTGTTCCAGCTGTCTCCATTCCAGCAGCTGTAACATTGCTGTTCACACAGTGCTTAAGACAAAATAGATCACTCGTTACCAGGAAGGACCATTTGCCTGAAGCTGGGATGGGTGGCTGCAAAGAGCTCTGCTGTTATAATTCCTCACCCAAGACATATTGAGGTCATTTTTCTTTTCATTACGCAAGAAAGACAATAGTGTTTTAATCTTCTTACCCAAATACCCAACTACCCAAATGCCCCAAATAATGTAAATGACAAAGAGCCAGAATCCCATCTGTACTAACTTTCACAGTATCTTGTGTGATGAAGCATAGTGTCACTTTGTGGTAAGAACTATTTCTGTCACACCTGGTTAGTCAGTAACATTTGTCATCCTGTGAGATGCAATCCAGCTTGGGAGGCCAGTTCACAAACCTAGTCCGTAAAGAAATATAGAAAAAAAAAGTCAGACTCCTAAATGGTACTAGAAAAGAAATGCCAAAGTGCTAATATTTCTCCTTTTTAACCTTTTGGAGAAGAAAGAAGAATTAGAAAAAATTATGACACAACACAGAGAGGAGAATAATAATGAGAGTGAATCTTGTGGAAATTTTCTTCTTCTTGCTATGTAGTAAACAGTCAATATTTTCATGGTCCCGCACCTCAAATGTAACATTGTTACTGAATGTATTTTTAACTGTAGAAAAGAGAAAGTCTATATTCTTCACCAGAAATACTACTAGGTTGTTATGAATATTAAAAGAAATAGCTTGACTTAGTACAACAGGTGAATAGCCTGCATATAGAGCTTTCGGAATGCCAGTCATTCTACATTTAGAAAAGTCACACTTGCTTGTTGATTTACAGCAATGTTCCCTGCTGCACTGACATGTGCTCAGAATAAACTAGTGGAAGAAAACCTTAAATTTCTGTTTTTCCTCTCTCAAAAAAACACAAATAAAGTGGGGTTGTTTGGGATTTTGCTGATTAATACACTCATTCCTTTTTATTCCTTCTTTGAGGCTCATCTCCTTTTCTGAATAAAGGACATGATAATCCCAGGGTCTTGGTCTGTCAGTGGGATTTTTGAATGTTCAAGTTTACATAAGAAAAGGCATAAAGTTGCTACTTTTGTGGACATTAAAAGACATTTTTCACAAGCAAACCAGTAAGGAGACAAATCATTCTAAATGCCAGATACAATTAATTGATTTACTGGAGGTGAATTATTTATGTTCCTCAGTCAAGCTAGAAGTTGTATTGGCACAAAGCAGTCTATAGATATTCTAGACTTTAACTCCAACATGACACCCTCAGACTAAGAACAAGAGACACAGAAGAAAACGCAGTCCTCCCAGTTGCCCAGACAACAGAAGGAGTAATGTATGTTGTGAGTTTGAAAAACACTGAAAGAAAAAAAATGTATGTTTTATGTAAACAGATAAACTGAACATTTTACATAGATTTGTCAAAAGTGTGAACATTTTTTCATCAACTCATTGGCATATTGGAATAAAAGAGGAAGACCAGGCCATCCCTGGAGGTGTTCAAGGCCAGGGTGGATGAGGCTTTGAGCAACCTGGGCTAGTGGAAGGTGTCCCTGACCACAGCAGGGGCGTTGGAACTAAAGGATCTCTAAAGTCCCTTCGAACCCAAACCATTCTATGATTCTATGATTCTATCTATGACAAGAGGCTGGAAAGCACCCCCACAGAAAGAGATCTATGGGTTTGGGTTGATGGCAAGTTGAATATGAGTCAACAGTGTGCCCTGGCAGCCAAAAGAGCCAACTGTGTTCTGAGCTGCATTAAGCACAGCATCGCTAGCTGGTCAAGGGACGTGACTGTCCCACTCAGCACTGCACTGGTACAGCCCCACCTTGAGTACTGTGTGCAGTTTTCAGTGCCTCAATATAAGGACATCAAACTATTAGATTGTGCACAGAGGAGGGTGACCAAAATAGTGGTCCAGGACCTGCTGGGCCTTCTGAGGTCACTTGGTTAATTCAGCTTGGAGAAGAGAAGACTGAGAGGTGACATCATCACACTCTACAGCTTCCTCGAGGTGGGCAGTGGAGGAAGAGGTGTTGATCTCCTCTCTCTGGTGACCAAAGATAGGACATGTGGAAATGTAATGAAGCTGCATCAGAGGAAGTTCAGACTGGACACTAAGAAAAGATTCCTCACTGGTGGTCATTCACTGGAACAGGCTCCTCAGGGAAATGGTCACGGCACCAAGCCTGTCAGAGTTCAAGGAGTGTCTGGATGATGCCTGTAGTCTTCATTTAGTTTTACGCAGTCCTGCGAGGAACAGGGAGTTGGACTCTGTGATCATTATGGGTCCTTTGCTACTCGAGATATTCTGTGATTCTATTCCGGATTACTGCTGGGTGGGAAAAGGTAGAGGGAAGAGGACATATATTTGGCTGTAAGCACTCTCTTCATGATGAGCTAAAGGAATATGTATACTTTGAATAACATTTAGTTTTAAGCTGTGTATTTTTCAGATATTAATGTCAGTTAAGGTTTTTTCTTTTTTTAAATACTAAAATAAGTGAAATAATAGGAACCAAAAATTTTTAGACCAACTGAGAGTGACATTTACATAAATTGATACTACAGCAGTCAGTAATAGCTTTGAAAAATCACTTATGCATGTGGGAGGAACACATTGTAGAAGTACTGACAAAAACTCTTCCTCTGAATCTGTGTTGGAGTGTGTGATAATTTTGTCCCAGGCGGTTCCAGGAGAATCCATCAGGATGCTTCTAACAAACAAGGTTCCTCATGTGAATGGTGGAAAATTTGTGAGTTTTGATTGTGTTATTTGCCTATGTTTGTTAGATGGGTGTGAACAAATTGGTACAGATTTGGTTACCAACTGGCATGGCTGGGACTCACACAAAGAAACAAATAAAATGTGGTTCCCTTTAGAGAGAGCTACTTAGCTCACAAAATGAACAGAACCTGTTTCAGTGCAAAAGGTACAAGAGATACTAAACAAGCTACAGTGCTTTACTTAGAGAGCAACACTTTCAAGATATGAAGACTATTGGGGAAAGTGGAAACATGCAAAAATAATGCAACTTGTTTCTAAAAGCATTCTGTAAAATCTATATTGCAATTGCACACAGAAGCCCATAAAAAGTATTAAAAACAAACTATGAATAAAACAGAACCCAAAAATAAGATGGAGGAAACGCAAACAGGTTTAAAATGCTGTCACCATAAATGATGTTGGTTTTGTTAGCATTTTTAGGCTATGCTGCTTTAAACAACCCAAATTACACCTGATATAAAAAGCTCTAATCCACAGCATACAATCTCTGCCACCCCATACTAATCTTTCAGTCATCCGAGCCTTTACATCATTGATGCTGGGAAGCAATTCAGATCACTTATTTGAGATCATAGTTGTTCCAAGAATATGTAATTACCAATACATGGATGTTCAACTCCAAATGAACAGTAAAATGTTGAGACTTTCTTAATTGCTTTCTGCAAGGCTTTTATTTTCATGTGCAGAGGTACTCAGAAAGATCACATTTTGAGTTCAAATATTTGAATTTTCCAAAATTAAATTTCAAATTACATTTTCAGTAGCTCACACTTGGTTCTTATCCCTGGCTGGTTGGTGGTAAAACACCGATCATGGTATATGAATGTGCTATGTGTATGTGCTGGTTTTGGCTGAAATGGAGTTAATTTTCTTCATAGTAGCTAGCATGGGGCTATGTTTTGGATTTATACTGGAAACAGTGTTGATCATACAGAAAGTTTTAGCTATTGCTGAGCAGTGCTTACACAGAGTCAAGGCCTTTCCTGCTTCTCACACCACCACAATGACAAAAGTAAATTATGGATATATTATAAGTTGCATACATACACTGCAATAAAACATGTGATTTCAGCAGAGATGTACATGAGTTAATTACCTGATCTTAGTGCTAGTAGTGTGGCAATAGTTGAAGATGGCATATAGCCATCCTTGGTGCAGTACAGAGTGGTTTACTAGATCTGTGAGCAGCATCAGCCAAGACTCTGTTAGTGACTGGAACACCTAGAATGAAAATTAGAAGGCCTTTACGCATCAAAGCTCTGAGACTCTGAGCATTAATAAAACCTCCTTGCTGTTAAGAGGAGCTCAGCTAGTTTATGGAACTCTCCAAGACATTGTCTTCTGAGCAGAGAGAACAGGAATATCTGCAGCAATGTCTTCCGTTCTTATGGTGTTGTATCTCACAGATCAAATATTCTATGGAAAAAATCTCAAACATTTTTTTATGACAAGAAGGAGATTATTTTACTCCAGCTGGAGTCTGGCCTATTTTATGTTGGTAGATTTTTTATAAGATGTTGAAGAAGTAAATATGTTGACTAGGAGTGATAGAGTGGCAGTGTCTTTATCCCCTAATCAGCAGCTGCCTTCTTCATAGGAGGGCATGTCCTATGAAGAGTGGCTAAGGACTTTGGGCTTGTCTAGTTTGGAGAAAAGGAAGCTCAGTCTTGGGCCCCTCACCACAAGAAGGACATTGAGGTGCTGGAGCAGGGCCAGAGAAGGGCAATGAAGCTGGTGAAGGGTCTGGAGCACAGGTCTGATGAGGAGCGGCTGAGGGAGCTGGGGTTGTTTAGTCTAGAGAAGAGGAGGCTGAGAGGAGACCTTATCACTCTCTACAACTACCTGAAAGGAGGTTGTAGTGAGGTGGGTGCTGGCCTCTTCTATAAAGTAACAAGTGATAGGACAAGAGGAAACGGCCTCAAGTTGCACCAGGGGAGGTTTAGGCTGGATATTAGAAAAAATTTCTTCACTGCAAGAGTGATCAGGCATTGGAACAGGCTGCCCAGGGAAGTGGTGGAGTCACCATCCCTGGAGGAGTTCAAAAGAAACATGTAGATGGGGGGCTTGGGGACATGGTTTAGTGAGTTAGGTGGTGCTGGGTTGGACTTGGTGATCCTTGAGGTCTTTTCCAACCTTAATGACTCTATGATTCTATGATTAAATGGGTGACCTTATTGCTCTCTTCAGCTTCCTGAGGAGGAGATATGGAGAGGGAGGTGCTGAGCTCTTCCCTCGGTATCCAGTGACAGGATGCATGGGAATGGTTCAAAGCTGAGCCAGGGGAGATTCAGACTGGACAATAGGAAGCATTTCTTTACCAAGAGGGTGTTTAAACACTGTAACAGGCTTCCTAGAGAGGTGGTCAATGCCCCATGCCTGTGAGTGTTTAGGAGACATTTTGACAATGCCCTTAATACAACGCTTTAACTTTTGATTAGCCCTGAAGTGGCCAGGCAGTTGGACTGCTGTAGGTGATCACTGTAGGTCACTTCCAACTGAGATATGCTATTCAATTCCTGGGCTTTGTTTTGACCATCTGCAAAACACGGATAACACTACTGAATGCCTGTATAATTTTTTTTTTTTTTCACGTTTAACACTAAAAATTACTAAAGAAGAGACTTTGAAAGCTGTTGTCACTCCACCAGGCAACATTCCATGAGAAGTGAAAGAGCAAGTCAAAGAGGCTGAAGATTTTCCTTGTCGGTTTTGAACTGAGAATGGTTTTTCTGTTTTCATTTAATTTCACTTCCTGACAGATGCAAGAAGGGTGCCTTAGAAGGAATGAATGATTAATAAATTAAAGATTAATATTTTAAGAAAACCTGTTTTAGTATTCTCAGACATTGATCAATTTTCTTGTGTGGAGACTTAGCTAGTTCAATACAATAGAGGAACTTGAACTACAAGACTGAATTCAGTAATGCAGTGTAAGAAATCTTAGAAAGTCCTTACCTCTGAGTTTATCTTGGCACCACTGAGGTACCTGGTAGATTCCTCTTGACATCAACAATATAGTATTAGCTGTTTAGCAGTGGGGGGGGGGAGGGCAAAGTAAAAGAATTAATACTCTGTGTCATGCTGCATGTTAAGAGAAAGTATCACAGTATTGAGAAGTTTCTGCTTTCAAACCATCACCAGAGCCTGTATAGAAGTGTACACTGGTTGGTGAAGGTACAAAAGAATGTTAGAATAGCTTTCAAAAGAGTAATATTACTTTGGATAACTTTATTTTAATAATTTGATACTGTAATTTTATAATTCCTGGTCCAGCCTCCTAAATCTTTAAATAGCAGTATATAAATCTGAAATTAATGTTTTACAAGATATTAAACTCAGACAATTACAGACACTGAGCACACCAGAACAGCCTCATAAAGTTCCTCACAGACTAGCATGCAATGGGATCTACTCCAAAAATTGTCTTGTTTTGAAAAGTGCCATAACCTGAGGGTTTGTTTTAAGTTCTGGGAATGAGGTAAAATACACACAAAGAGAAAGGAGTGTAGAATACCATCATTCTGACATATCTTTTCAAAGGAGTCCATCTGATCAGTGCTTTTTTCCAATGGTGGAGAAAAGGAGAAAGAGAAACCCACAGTAATGCATGCCAGAATTAGATGCTGATGATGCTTTGATTTTATTCTGTATACTTCACGATCACTTCATGATCAAGTCCAAAATAAAACTCTGAATCAAGATACATCTAATCCAATAGAACTTTCTGCTGCACCTAAGGTCACAGATCCCTGCTGCCTGTCATTCATTTACTACCAAATAGAGAACCAAGACAACAGCATGAATGTCAGGGGAGCCTGCTATCACTGGTTTTCAACTCCTCACGATGCTTTTCATGCGCTTGAACAAAAAGACACCTATATGATCACCAGAATTTACACTAGCAAGATGGGAGCAAACAGACTCTTGTGAATAATGGCCAGCAGTGGCATTTGAATTCCCAGTGGGATGGAGACACAAGCCAGCGACACCAGAGGCCGCCCCAGGAAGCATCCAGCCTCACAAACAGACCGTGGGGGCTTTTCAGGAATGCTGGTCATGAAACCCACAGAAACCAGCTCCACAGCTCTCCCCTGCCCTCAGTCTGAACTAGTTTGTATGTATCTTGTTGCTCTTAACAAGGCAGACTTGTGGTTTTGAGGTTCAGAAAGCTGGTCCATGTCTGTAATAGCCACAGATCCTTAAGTGGCAGAACTACACACAGAAAGCCATAGAAATGAGCACTTTTAATGTATCTGACACCACTCTGCTCACACTCGTTGACACTTACTCATACTTATAGTCATTATTCATTAAACACCCTTTGCCTGAATTATATTCAATAGTTTGAGCAATGACTATGCTGTAATTTCATGGAAATAAAATACTGTGTTCTCTCCTTGTACATTCCTAATGGAAGGAGAATACCCAGAAAGACTATACATATTTGAAACATTGCATAGACACCCATATCATGAAGTGTTGCTTAAAAGTAGGGGGTTTTACTGCATGGAGAAGTGCTTTAAGCCATGATCAATAGATTACTTAGGAACTTACTTTTTTTTAGACATATAATTTCTCATAGATAGTAAGTGTCTGTAAGAGGTTTGAAGCCTGAAGTACCTCTCCTCCCAAATGCTTTCCTAAACTGTGGTCTCTGTTATTTACACAGGATTACTTTGAGTTGCACTTCAAAATAATGTTTTTACTGTGTTTTTGAAATGAAACAAAATTTGCAAACTGTTTTTAATGCCCTACTAAAAATTAAATTTAATTTTATATTTACATTATTTGCTCCGTGGTGGGAAATAAACATTTAGTGTTATTGACTTGCAAAAAAAACCCACTCAAACAAATAACTTCATACTTCTTTCTTACCGTCTGAGTGTTATCAGTGCTCCTGAGAAATACATTTTGTTTATGTGTAGGATCTAACTGGGCTGAGTTACAGAGCATGGATATAAGAGATAAGGGAAATTAATCATAAATGTGGAAAGTTCACCCAGGAGGGTCCTTTTTAAATTGACAGAAATATTCTGTAGGCCTATATAACATGCTGTAATGTTGTTATAATGATAGGCAAATCTGACATCAGATGTGTCATGTTCAGTCCAACAAAGTACCAAGTCTAGTTTTAGGCTCTTTCTACACTAATGGAGCCAGTGGAGAAAGATATGCACACCCATCACAATTACCTCCCAGAGCAATTAATTTCACCTGCTTATTTTAGAAAGGGATAAAACTAGTCCTGGGAATCCAGCTTCCCTCAACTGATTACAGAGAAAATAACAAAATAAATTCCTTAGAACTAAGAGTTAAATGAGAGTGATCCCCTACTCTAAGTACATACAGATTATGGCATTACAAAAGAGATATATTGAGAGTCTAGAATGCAAGCGCTGTACTCCCAGTAAGGTTCCTTTACCATCTGTCATTTACAGCGCTTAATCAGTAGCTAATAAGCTATGGGCCTTGGGTAAGGTTATTAAGACTGCAGAAGGGTTGAAAATAAATAAAGGAAAATAGCAAGAAGGCTTGGTAAGCAAAGAGTCGTTTAGCCTGTCGTCAGTGGACCACAAGTGCTTTGTAAAGCATCTGGAAATACTCTACAAAATGGTTACAAAAACCAACATGCCTGCAGACATCATCAGGAGCCAGTCCTTGATGGCAGATGTCATTTGTTCTGTTGCTGTACATTAGCAGAACAATCACAAATTATTAGACAGTTGCAACAAGGTAGTCCGTGCCTGGAGGTTTGGGGTTTGGTGTTTCTTCAGATTAAAAAAAAAACCAAAAAAACAAAAAACCAAAAAAAACCACAAACAAACACAAAAAAAAACCACAAAAAATTAAAACCCCCTATTTGAAATGGCATTTCTCTGTGTAACAAGAGCCATTTTTAAAAGAGTGACTGTATAAGGAGACCTCAGAGTTAGAAGTACTGTGAAAAATGAACTATCTTCTCAGTTTTAGCAATAGTTTTTAAGCTTATGTAGAGGAGTGATTTGTGACAATGGACACATTAGCTCTACAGCTATTTTGCTTGTGCTATTATGGGCCATATTTTTTATTCCAAGGTTTTCATTCTGGGTGGTTCTTTGAACAACATGCTTATTTTTCAAAGTGCTATAATAAATCCTCTATTGTTTTATTTTTCTTAAAGTGATTCTTGTAATCATGTTACCATTTAATCACATTAGCATTTATAAACTCCTAAACGAGATTCTTGAATTAACATCTTGGGTTTTATTCAAATTTTAGCAGGTATCACAAAAGTAGATAAGTAAATGGTAGCATTATTGTGATAATGTAAAATTGAGTGCAAGAAAGGGCTACAAACTGCCAGAAAAGGGTCTTAAGAGGATTTCAGTTCAATAGGGTATATGTGCTTTCCTGCATAAAAAAGCTGAAATGGGAACAGAGATCAGAAAATTTAAAATCATTTCACATTGATTTGTTTCTTATTCACAGCAGTGTGAAGAAGTTTGAAGTAGAAACATGCACAGAAATATAGAAAAATGCAGTTTATTCATTAGCTTGTGAAACTGGACTGATTGAAGCCTTGTCTTTCTTTCACAAAGCGCAACAATTCCTTCCACATACTATAAGTTTGTGTGGTTTAAAAGATTTTTTTTAAGACAAATGATAAAACAATTAAATCAGATTTTATTTTTTTTTTTACAAAATTGAAGTAAATTGCAATAAAAAGTACCAGCCAGCTGGGCTGATCCTCTGTGTGTGAACTATACTCTTATTGATGGAGATTTAAAAAGAAATATCCTGGACTTTGGGGTTTTCTTCAAAGAAGAAGGATGTATTTTCATCTACATATTTGAGATTGCTTTACAGTGGACACTTATGATGTCATGATTTTTAATTCCTCAACAGGAAAATGTTAGTTTTATTTTCACCAATTGCAGAAAATCAAATTAGAGAATCTAAGATGTTCAGTGTTTGTTCTACATCATAAAACAAAATTCACATTATATTCTCTAAATATTTCATAAACCACCAGCTTATGTTTTCCATTCAGTAAAGTTATCACCCTTCCCTTTTTAATATATTGTGACATTGTAAGGTAAATTGTGCCCGATTAAGCCTGATGTTGAATTAAGAAAGATGTTTGAGGCAATTTAGCAATTAATCACTGCAAAACAAAAAAGGAAGCCTCAATCCTTCCTCCCTTACTGTGCTCTTCTCTTGTATACCCACATCTGTGCAGTTTTTGTTTTCAAGAAACAGTATAGCTAGTACTGGCTAGGTATCTCTCTGTGCCAGTTCAACTCACTGATCCCGCAACAAGTAATCCAGTAAAAAAATTAAGACATCTCTGCCAGATGAGTTAAATTGCCTCACAGAAGGTTCCAGCTGGCACCAGAGTAGCACAGCATAAGAAGCAGGTGTGTGTAATTTGTTCTGTTTTAAAGAAGTTTCATGTGAATATGCTTCCCTTCTACTTGGAGTACGCAGAGTATACTATGAACATATGTTTGATCTCATATAGCAGTTTAGCTGGCAGGTGTTTTATTGCATTGAAATAAGAAAACCCAAAAGATTCAGTTACTACATTTGTAAATGATTTTTCCTAAAATCTTAAATTATATTTTCAAAATCTGGATTCTTTTTTACACCTAGCATTTATTTCACCTAAACATTTATTTATTAGTTATTTGCACATTTATTTATAAATTAATTTCACCTAAACAAAGGAAAGTGTTCCTGTGACATGATTGTTATTACAAACAGTAGGAGTAAGAGTTAATCTAAGTAACTTGTTGGTCGTGAGTTTATCACTTTCGGAAACATCATTATAAGAATACATTTGTATGGGTTATTGATGTGTGAATATTTGTGGTCCTTAGTTACTTGTCAATGGCTCTACTGCAGACAGCTCTCTTGCCTTCCATGGAACCAGCTGAGCAAATGCTCTCAAGTGACATTACAGTTTACATATTCAGGTTGAATATCTGAGAAAATGTACTTTCTGTAAGTTTTAAAGTCCCCTTTTGCTTGCTGCTGAAACAGCATTTATGAGCAAAATATGCTCATTTGGGCAGGAGCAAAATGGATTGTTTTGACTAGTTGTGATGCATATAAAAATGGACAGAATTCGACCTAATGGCACATGAAATAACAGTTTAGCAAGCAAGAAAACTGCCTTGAGGTTTGTTGAGATATCATATTTATGATCAGATGCTGAAGCTGGAGGTTAGCTGCAAACTGTATAATGACCAGTTGCAAGCATCGTGTTGCAGTGTTATTGCTTAGCTTTCTTGCCATGCGTGACTGCGAGGCAATACAATTAAAAGAGGAGAGAAGGAGGTAGGGAGGGGTGAGGAGAGAAAGGGAGGAAGGATGGCAGAAAGGGCGGCAGGGGAAAAAAAGGACATAGAGGAAGAATGGAAAGAAAAGGAGGAAGGAAAGAAGGAAGAAAAAGTGCAAGCAGAGAAATGAATGGAAAGACTGGGACAAAATGTGTTTCACGACTAACAAGAAAAGGCAGACAAACAAGGAAATATTCACAACAACCCCAGCAAAACAGCACCTGGAAAGAGAAAGTGTTTGCTAGAGCCCTAAGATGAAGTATTATAAGTATTATCAAGGTAATGAATGCAAGGGATAAAAAAAAAAAAAAACAAAACAAAAAACAAACAAGCAACCAAACAAAAAAGACGTGTTTGCAGGAAACAGAGTCCTTTTTATTTCCACCCACAACATTACAAGCAGGCAAGCAAAAAACAGTGACTAATAAAATGAGAGACGTTAAAATTCAAAGAGGACAGTATGCATAAACCAACCAAAATGGAGAATACTAGGTATCAGTGTAAACAGCAAGGCAGAGACTGTGGTTATCTATGTTTCAGTTGTGGAGTGCAAGAGCCTGTGGTGATAAAAGTATGAGGAGGTAATACTTAAGGAAACAACTGTCTGTGTTCTCAAAGTAGCTACACTTTCTGGTTTTGATCATATCCATTACTCTGTGAAGGGTTAGCCCTTGGCTGGG
>NW_010118022.1:0-261 GCF_000699245.1 Pterocles gutturalis
TCCAACCCAAACCCTTCTGGGATTCTGGGTGGTGGGGGCTCAGGCAGCAGCAGCACATTGAGGGCAGGGAAACGCTCCCCACCCGAATCCCTGCCCGCAAAAAAGCTGAAGGCACCCCAGCTGCTGAGATCCCTGTGCTGCCCCGTGTCCCACCCCGCTCCGGGACGCTGGCACGGGGCAATGGCCATCGCTGCCAGGGTCCGGGGCCGCAGCGTGAGAGTCCTTCTGGAAGCCAAAAGCTGGACAGGGAGAGAAAGGATG
>NW_010118022.1:321-925 GCF_000699245.1 Pterocles gutturalis
GCTTCCATGGAGCAGGAGCAATGAGACAAGTCCCCAGGGACCTTCCTGCGGGGCCACTGGGCTCTGGTCTTGGCCAGAGCCAGCCACGGGGCATCAGGGACATCAGGGGACAGCCCTGCTGGGGCTGGCGGTGAGGAGGGGAGTGGGAGCAGGAGCCGGAGCAGGAGCCGTCCTCGTGTCTTGCAGTGCTCGGCCACCTGCGGCGTGGGTGCGATCTGGAGGACCGTGCGCTGCAGCACCGGCAGCGACGACGGCTCAACAAACCTGTCCCCGCTCGGAGGTGTTCCCTGAGACTGTGTTCATCGTGGCGTGTGGGGAACTGGAGTAAGGTAAACGGGGGTGCAGCCAGGAGGGAGGGTCCCCAAAAATCCCCAGAAGGATGGTGTGTTCCCTGCAGGGGAGCGTTGCCTGTGCTTGGGGCGTGCGCTTGCCCCGTGGCTCACAAAGGCAGAGGGTTTAAACTACTCCATCACACAATAATCTTTTCATTTTTCCTTCTCTTGGGCTGGTTAAGAAGCCAGGAATTTGCAAAAGCTAAATGCAGGGCGGTTTGAAAGTGTCTGGAAAATATTCTGGGCTCTCCGCAGCAGCAGGCGGGGTTTGC
>NW_010118022.1:942-1294 GCF_000699245.1 Pterocles gutturalis
GTCCGTGGTGGGGAGCAGCCCCCTTGCTCTGGGTGGGTGCCGGCTCTGGGCATCGTCGGCTGTCTCATGAGCAAAGACTTTGTTGCTGTTACAACTGGAAGCCAATTGCTTTCAGAGGGATGGTTATAGAGCTGCCTGGGACCGTTCTCTAGCTTGGACTAGAGAAAGAGGTGCAAAGAGCTTGGGCATCAACTCCACCCAACCCGAGACAGAGCGTGTCTCTGGGGTCACCTCCCTGTGCCGCAGGGATTCCCCTGCCCCGGCCCCTGATGCTCGTGTCGTTCCCCAGTGCTCCAGGAGCTGCGGCGGGGGGACGAAGGTTCGGGATGTGCATTGCATCGACACCAGGGAC
>NW_010118023.1:0-11333 GCF_000699245.1 Pterocles gutturalis
AGTTGTCGCCATTCTCTAGGGGACAGCAGGTGGTGAGGTGGGAAGTTGTGGGGTGGGTGAGGGGCGGCTTTGTCTGCCTCCCCGGGGGCGTCCGGGCTCACAGCTGCGCTTCTCGTCCTTCCAGCGTGTATCTGTGAGAAGAACAAGCGTGTCACTAACTGCAGGACGGTCAACGGCGTCTGCTGGTGCGACTCGGTGGGCTCCGGCGTGTCTGTGAACTGCGACACTCGTGAGTAAAGCAGCCGCCGTGCGCTGCGCTCGGCCTGGGTGCGCTCTCTGGGGCGGGGGCGAGGAAGGGTGCCAGCTGAACTCAAGGGAATATGTAAAAATAGTCGCCAAGTTCCCGGTAAATAGTGGTAGCAAGGAAGGAAAGCTTCTTCCTGGTCTTCCAGGTGGACTGGCAATGGAAGATAAGCGTTTAGGGTTCCTCCTGTGTACCTTGTGGGGATGTGTGTATGCTTATCCTGATGCAGCTTCCCCCGTTCTTCTTAATATTCGGTCTCTAAGGGCAAGGGTTTGTCAAAGAATAATTATTTTCCTTCGAAACATGGATCGTGGCTTTTCCTACAAATTTAGAGGTGGAAGAGCCTTATCTCAGGACCTTGCTCTTGGTTCGAGCTCAGCTAAGCTGTAAATGATCCTCTGGGTGAAGGAAATTGAAAGTGGCTGGACTTCCTGTGCATTTGGCTTCAGAAGCTGATGTACCCCAGTTGGGTTGACTATCTGGACCATCTGTGTTAGGCACCTGCCCTTCTTTGTAATGGCTTTAAATCTAGCTGCTTCTGATGTAAGCTTGTGATTTTTACTCTGGACTAAGAGCTCGGTTTTGAATGTGCAGCATAACGTGACTTTCTGGTTGTTTACAGTGACTTCAAAATGCCTGTTAATGAAAGCAGAAATGACAAGCACAAAATCAGGTCGTCGTGAGAAACCAAAAGATGCATTTCAAGATACTGATGGCCTTTATGATCCTGAGTGTGAAAACACTGGTGTTTTCAAGGCAAAGCAGTGCAATGGAACCACCTGTTGGTGTGTCAATACAGCTGGTGTTAGAAGAACTGACAAACATGATGCAGACTTGAAGTGCAATCAATTAGTCAGAACAACGTAAGTCTTTCATCAGGGTGTGCTGTAACATGAAAACATTCCTGTATTAGGTTCTGCCTTATACAGGATTTATGTGTATGAATGATACACTGTGGATGAATTAAGATGGAGCAATAAATGCTCATTTACTGTTTTTGAGAAATTGAAGGTTATGGGGGGGGGTTCTTTTTTTTTTCCTCACTGCTCATTTTTTTCCCTGGGGTTAGATTTTTAGCATGCATTGTTATATTTATGTGCTTTAAGAATATTCATTGCACTTGCCTGTTACTTCAGGTGGATCATCATTGAACTGAAACACGCTGAAACAAATGCTCCTCTGAACACTGAATCTTTACAGAGGTAAGCAATGATAGTAAGATGTCATAACATCTGCATGCCCTACTGGTTATCTAGTGTAAACAGTGAAGTGTTTAAAAGCATTGTCAAACCTGTGAACTCATTTGTCAGACATCTTAGAAGTGACCTACAGATACTTCTCATAGAATTTATTTAACTTTTATTAGAAGTAAATTAACTGCTAATGAGATTCCCTCTCATTTAAAAGTGATTGCTACTTTTTTTTTATCAAGGAGGGATAAGGAGGGCAATGGAAGGCAATAAGGTAAAACTGCCCAAGAAGTAAATTGACAAAGATACAGAGGGACAGTATAGAAGCAGCAGGAGGAAAAACAGCAGTTTAGCTATTTTTTTGGCTAAAACAAAATCTTACTGCTCACTTTCAGAGGTCATATAGCAAGAAAAATGTACTTGTAGCTATTGGATATTTTTTTCCCTCCTGGAACAAAAGCTGCTATTCTCTAGGCCCTCTTCTGAACTCTCAGAAGTGTTCAAACTCTTTTCTAGTGCTTCAGAAATGTATGTATTTATTTTTCAGTAACTGTATCTTCACTGTTAAGAATTAGCAGAGCTCTAGTATAACTTAATGATGAGAGTGTACTGGGTTTGGTTGGGATGGAGTTCATTTTCTTGATAGCAGTCAGTGTGGTGCTGTGTTTTAGACTGGTGACCAAAATTGTGTTGATAAGTCATCAGTGTTCTAGCTGTTCCTGAACAGCGCTGACGTAGCATCAAGGCCTTCTCGGACTCTTGCTCTGCCACCCCAGTGAGTAGGTTTTGGGTGAGCAAGCGGTTGGTAAGAGGGGACACAGCAGAGACAGCTGATCCGAATTGACCAAAGAGCTATTGCACATTATATAATGTCATGCTCAGCAATAAAACTGGGAGGAAGTTTTTCACAAGTAGCCATTACTCGGAGGTGGGCTGGGCATTGGTCTGCTAGTGGTGAGTGATTGCTCTTGCATCGCTTGGGTTTTCTTACTTCTCCCACTCAACCTTTTCACTTACTAAACTGTCTTTATCTTGACTCATGAGGGTTGTATTTCTTGCTTTTCCCCCTCTGAGTCTCTTCCCAATCCTGCTAGGGGGAGATGAGTGAGAGTCTGCAGGGGTTTAGCTGCCAGCTGGGGTCAACCCACCACAGAGAGACTGCAGGAAAAAAAACAATTATACTAGTCTTCCGCGCTTCTGAGAATAGATGTGTAAAATATTACTGTTTTTTAACAGCTATGGTTTTAATATCTCTGCAGATTCTTCAGGGAAACAATTACCAATCGTTATATGCTGGATGGACGCTATATAACTACTGTTCTGGTAAGAGGCACATAATTTTTAGTAAAGTATCAGAATTTTTGTTGTGAATAACTTTGAAAACTCTTGAGTACAGTATGAGTCTTATTAGAAGCTCTCAGAATAACATCGCTTATTGAGCAGCTAGCAAATGGCTGTTTCTGCACTGAAATACTGAGAAATTACATATTGCTCTTCTCAAGTCTGTAGTTGAATTCTTACTTTGCTTCACTAAAAAGTGGAATTTGAATGTCAGTGTAAACAGTTGGCTTGAGAACAAGTACCAGAAACTTGATTCAGGATGTGAGTTCACAAGCTGGATCATAATATTTTGCTGTGTTTGATAGCTGGATTTAAACTAGCCCCTTCTTAATACAATATTTTTTTTTACAGTATGAAAAACCTTACATTACCATTGATTTGAAGCAAAATTCCTCAGACAAATCTTCTGGAGATGTGGATATAGCTGATGTGGCCTACTACTTTGAAAAAGACGTAAGTGTGTTAGTCTGCCAAAGACTAATGTGTATATCGTGTTGCATGCAGTAGTCTTACTGTGTACTGGCTAAAGCAAGATGAGTTATTGCAGTGCCTTCATGAATGCCTGTTACGATATGAACTAGCAAGTGTCTCCTTTTCCTCTCTGTTCTTAGGTAAAAGGTGACTCCATCTTTCATAATAATCGACTAAATGTCAGTATTGATAACGAAGAGCTGCGTTTTGAGAAGACACTGGTCTACTATGTTGATGAAATAGCACCTGAGTTTTCCATGAAGTCTCTGACTCCTGGCGTCATTGCTGTCATTGTAGTAGTAGTAGTAGCAGTAGTTGCTGCAATTGTTGTTCTGGTAAGTTCTAAAAAAGCTGCCAAGCAGAACGGTCAACAGTTTCATTTGTGAAATAACAACATACCAGGGTAATTGAACTCTGACAGAAACAGTCTTTCTCTAAACCAAGCCAGTTTCCAGAGGCTTGGGAGGTCAGAAAGAGGTGATGGACATACCGTCACTGTTTGAGGTTACAACTGAAGGGTGCTGTGTGGAAAACAAAAGTATTAGGAGAACCTCAGTGAGGAGAAGAAAGTGCCTGTCTTGCCTCCTGGTTTAAAGTAGTTGAGAGTGACTGACAGCCTCTTCTGTTACCTTGCTTGGGAAGGGTGGGGAAGGGACAGTTTCAAGTCGGGGAATTTTAAAGTCACAACCCGAGAAAGTTACATGTAAGTCAATACTTAAATAAAACTTCACAATTATTCTGTCTTTCCCTTACAGGTCTTGACAAGGAGGAGGAAAGGGAAGTACGTGAAAGCAGAGGTAATTAATTTCTGTTTGTGGTGTATGTGTGGGGAGGAGGTTGGCCAGAATCCAGAAACTCCTGAGTTTGCTGTTAGGTTAAAAGCTTGCTTTGGGTGCTTCAGTTGTGTTCAAGTAGATAGAAAGTATTCAAATTCTATAACTAGTTTTCATCTCTATAGAGTTCACCATGTTAATTCTGCACTAGTTTCAAAGGCAGCTGGTGATCTGCTGCATTTCCCAGGGGTGGGAGGCGGTGCTGACAGCAAGTACTGTTTTTACATTTCTATAGCAAGGGCTATACAATCCACAGGAAATACCGGTAGGCTTGTTCTGGCATGAAGACCTTTACTTGTGGTATCTGCATGGGGCTTGCAGTTTCTTTTGAAGAGCTACTTCCCAGTGGAATAGCAACAAATGGTGCTAGTGTGTGGTGCTTCACCCCAAGTGCAGAGTCTTTTGTGAAGGAATCCAAAGGGTGTTGTGGATAAACAGAAAAGTCTGTTCCCTGCACGCACCCTAAAGAGGGCTTTGTTTAAAAAACAAAAAACCCCACAAAAATAACACAGAAAAAGCTGAAGTGTTACAGTGGTCTTGGTACCTTGGGTTCTGTTACATCAAATCCCTTTACTAACAAAAATCTGGGGTGTTTAAGTCCCATTGACTTCTTGGGTCTCATGCTGAGAAGTAGCACAAATGTGGATCTCCCTCTACCTTCTTCCCTCCAGGTAAAGGAAATGAATGAAATGCACAGAGGGCTGAACTCCTAACTGAGCGGGATTGAAACAACAAGACAACAGAAACATTAGAGGCATAGATCTTAACTCTTAAAAGATTCCCCCTGAAAGGGAGGCAATTGTGCTCACTTAACGATTGTTAAAACTCTTAACAGCCAAGACTGGTAACTGTGTGCTATTCCTTTTACTATTTGTTGAGAGTTAAATCTTAGATGCCCCATTTTACTCAAGTCAAACTTAACTATTGCTCCCTGATACTATTTTTTTTAATGATGATTAAATGAGTTGACAACTGCTGTTACTAGGGTTTTGGAGCATACATGCTTAACGGTTGTTTTACCCTTGTTGGAGTTTTATTGAAAATAATGATTTTTTTTTTGTAGCCATGTTGTAATGAGGCTGTCTCCTGTATAACTGAATGTGGTGTTTTTATGGCTGTTTGTACATATTTGAAGTTGCTGTAACTTTTTTATGACTTGAATTAATAAAACTTTGAAACAGGCTTCTGCTTCTTTCATGTTGAAATTATGATCTGCTAAGGTATCATGCTTACAAATTCATCAGTGTAATATTTTCTTAAAGCAAGCAACTATTCTAGAACTCAACATCTACTCTCTTAAGAGCATGCTTTTTTTTCTTAAAGCTGGGAAAAGGATGCTTGATCCTGTTTTTCCAGTCTTAATGTGCAACAGAAGTAAAGTGATAGTAATATGCATTGTTTGTATAAAAAAAAAATTGTGTGAATGCAGCAGTTTCAGGAATGCATAGGCTGCTCTTTTAGAAGCTGTGTAAGTATTTATAATAAAACAAGCCTCCAACATAGAACATCTCTGGGGTAGGGGTGGGTAGACAGGGCCTCTGCTGGTGAGGGTGGGGAAGAGCTATTACACCGTTACCACGATTTGCATGTAGAGTCCGTCCAGCATATCTCTTTTGTAAAGGAAATGCTGTAACCCTTGTTGACAAAGAAATAATGAGATACAAGATAAGGAACTGACTGGCAAATTTATTACTAATGCTCCCTAAAACAGGAACAGTAGGATAAACTACTGAGAGGATATTCTACATACTGTGATCATAAAATGAAATGTGAAACATACCCCATTACACAGCTTGTGTGTGTCTGCTAAATACAACAGGGAAGTTAGTGGACTTTGTATGTCTGATGTCATGGGTCACCAGTGCCTTTGCACAAGGTGGTAGCTGACATACATGTGTTACTGTGTCACATGTCAAAATGTAGGCAGGGGCTGTTCCTATCGGTCTTCCAACATCTGGTGCTATAAATTTTGATGTGTGTGCTGAGCTGCTGCAGCCTCCTGGTTTTACTAAATTCCTCTTGAGTCTACAGTATATTTTGTGAAGTGGAGACATGCACATTGATTTGCTCTGTCAAGTTCTTGCTCCTGCTAAGCACAAAAATCCCAAAGTAGGGAATTTACTGGAGTGCTTTGCAGCCTTTTCAGGCAGCTTTGTTAGTGACAGTGTCTGGAGGGCAGTCTCCTTCTGTCAATAAATGCCACTCCCTTTCTCCCCAGGCACGCAGGCAGTCTGCTGAGGTATGATGAATTTCATACAATTCTGTAAGCTGTTAAAGCCTAGTTTTCACTAAGCTTGTCTTTTGCTAAATCACGTGTGTTATTGTCTTTCCCAATTCTTCACTTTCCGTATCCTATACTTCCTTAAATTTCTGTAATATGGCATCCATACCATCCTTTTCTTCTCCCCAAGATCATAATGCGATTATTTCTTCTTTTCCTGCCCTTCCCATCCCCATTTCATACTTTATTTTTGGCCTGTGGGATGGAAAGAGATGATGTGTGCTGTGGCTGGGCTGGAGGAACACATGTGCTAACTTGACTGGCTGGTGTGTACCTGCTGTGTGGCCTGGACTTTGTCCTAGCGGGTTTCTTAGAACATAATTTTCTCCCTACTTTTCCCCCAGTAGGGGAAGGCATTTAGATGATATACTTTTCAATTTTTTATCTAATGGAGCTTTTCATCTTAGATATCTGCACAAGCTTAGTGTCTTTAACACGGTCTTCTTCCTTGTCAAATTTGACTGAAACTAGCCCAGGGGTTAGAAAACCACAACATTTACAGAAATGTATTTCAAAATATAAGCTAGTTTAAATAAATCTACAGCTAAAGGGATTGTACTGTATCTGTTTCTAAACTCAGTTACTACAGTATAAACATGATGCTGCTCAGCTCTCAAAATTGTGGTCAATAGTAGTTTTTTCCCTAGTTTCCTTTTTAAGTTTTATTGACCTTTATATTGGCTTTTCTTTTGTTTACTAAACACTGCATGTGTGCAACAGTCTAGCTGCATAAGAGTGTGTATTCACAATGAAATGGAAAAGGATGAGGGGGAAAAGAGTTGCAAAACTATCAGCATTGTGCAGCTTTATTGTGCTTTATAGTTTATTATAGCTAGAATAGACTAATGTGCTGAAATAAAAAAAAAAGCCACTGTCAGATAGCATCAGCTTTCCACATGGGCATGTGATGTTTCTTCTCATATTTAGAGCAGTTTCGAACTGCTGGCAAAAATGATTGCTAAAGAAAAAGAATGTGGTATTAAATAGCAAAATACTAAGTGTTCTTTATTTTAATACTTGGGAAGCATCCATCAAAGTTAAGAAGCAAGTTTGCTATAAAAGAAACCAACCAATAGAACTTAATAAAAGAGTAGTAGTCACTGCATCAATTTTTTACAAGGTAAATATTTTGATGCTTCCATTTGCCTAATTCGTTTACTTCCTTCTGTGAAGGAGCATGGTTTTAAAATCTAAATTTCTACACAAAGTTGTGATATGGTGTTCCCTCTCCTTTAATGTAATGTCAGTTGTGATAAAGGGTATGAAGGTCAGTCTGAAGATTAAATAATTTGCGACTGGATAAATTAGATATTTTGTTACAGAGAGGGGATGGACACAAACTATACAAGAAACCCTAGTAATAATATTTATCTTAGTGCCTACCTACGACATGGGAAAATAGTGTTTGTATAGGCAAGTACAAATCTATTGCTTCCTCACGAATTATTACACTAGCACATATATATTAGTTATTATTACTGCTGAGTAAATTTAAATAAATGTTTATGCAGAGACAATGAGAGACTTTTTTGAAGAGGGTATGCAAATAACATACTTGAGAAAGCATGACCAGTACAGTCTGCAAAACTTTCTTCCAAAGACCTAAGAAATCCCAAAGCATAGTTTCCACAACTACAAAATGAAAGGTCAGTGTTGCATATGTAGGGTCTGTTGACAGTAGCATGCTCATTACCCTCCTGAACAATCATAGTGAGTTTGGTAAGAGGAATAACATTGTTTGTGAACCATGTTTATTTATATCCTCACCTGCTGGACTTTGATTGCCATAATATACAGTGACTTTGGATTACAGACTGCTTGAAATAACCTGAGAAATATTCCAGGAAACTAACAATGCTTGCAGCTCCACTGCTGCAACTTTACAACTGCTAGTTACTGAATTTTAGCAGCTCCTAGGAGAGGCTGCGGTTTGGTATCATGAAGGTCCACTGCTGGGCATACAGGCAGCCTGGCATGCTGTAGGGGCAGCTGTCAGTTGGGGATATTGGCCCATCCCCACAGAGTTTTATGAACTTTACTAAAATCTTTGTCCTCTTTGTTTTAGCAGTGACATGCAATCGCAGCCGTATGCAAGGGAGAGGGCGGTAGGTAAATAGGAGGTGGTGTGTAATGTTAGAGGCAACACTTACCAGCTTATAGCATGTAAAAACTTCATACATGTAAGAAGTGTTTTTTTCTCTACGAACCCCTAAATGCACTGCAGAATCCTTGTGTGTTCAGGTACCTGCAAAGTAGAGGCATGGCTGTGCCAAACTGATCTGAGTGAAAAAAGTGCATACAAGAAAGTTAAAAGGTGCTTTACAAGGCAACAGCCACATTTTCTGTTTTCAAACTTACATCAACTAATTATTCTTATCTTGTTAATATTATCTTAAGTTTCTGCTGCATTACACATACATCCACATCAGTCTAACACAAAATTTTTCAGTAACACCCCCACCAACTCAAAAACATTAGAGCTGTCACTGATCACACTTGAATATTAACTACCCTTTGGTGAAAAAGAATATTTTTTTTTCTGTACAGTGGTTAAAGGACATCCGTTTTCCTAACTGAAAGGCCACTGCAACTGTTCTGTATATGCTAGTTATGCACAAGAAGGCAACAAAATTAATTAAGGACTGGATTAGCATCCATTTCCCATCTGCCATGTGTGTAACAATTAAAGCCATCTTCGCATTCCCAACTGCTCCTAGTAGGCAAGGGAGAAAGCAGGCAACGCTTTGTTAGCAACAGTGTGGTGAAGCAACCAAGCCTGGCAGCAGGGAGATATTCCCCATTCGGCGTTAGACCTGTGCAGATCAGCTGGGACACTGAGCTGCTCTGGAAGAACAGATGGGGCAAAGAAAATAGCAGAAGCTCAGAGGAGAGGTGATGTTTCGTGCCAGAGATGTCACAACATAAGTGCTTTTCCTGGATTGTGGTCACCACACTAAGAGTGGCAGCAGCTAGTTTAGGGGGTGGCTTTCTGTAAATGGGAGCCTGCAGCGCAGCAGAGCCGCCTGGAGCAAGCTGCAGAATGAAAAGCTGTAACCAGCCCAGAGGAGAGAGAAGGAACCACTGTAACATGCAGCAATCACAGTGTAACAGATATTATTTTATCTCTTTTGAATGTGGTAATGAGGCCCCTGGAGTCCACCTCCTCTCCAGCTGTTTGTACAGGACAGTTTTTTACTTCTTGTCCTATCTTTGGCTCATCTGTAATAACTGGTATGTACAAAGACAAGCAATCCCAGCTATTCACAATGTGTATTTTTTGGGCTAACCTGGTATTATCGCCTCTTGGCAAGGTTGCCTGACAACAAGAGTGCCTTCAGAAGGAGATGTATTTGCTAAATGATAATTATTTAGGGGCCTCTTGGCAAGGTCGCCTGACAACAAGAGTGCCTTCAGAAGGCGATGTATTTGCTAAATGATAATTATTTAGGCTGAGTTTTCCTATGTTAGAACTGCTACAAGCGAACACCCTTGGTGGAGGGAAGTATCAGACCAGATAGTTTAGCCACTTCTGAAAAGAAGGATTAGGAAAAGTGCACTCATTCATACAAAAAATAAATCCAACTGCTCTGCCAGAGCATCACTTCTGAAAAGAAGGTTAGGAAAAGTGCACTCATTCATACCAAAAATAAATCCAACTGCTCTGCCAGAGCAATGTTGTTTTTACAACTGTTGTGGACATAAGAGGAAGATTTTTGGCAACTACAAAGACTACAAAGCTCTAGTGACCTTATGCTTTGCTTCTTCCTTCCTAAGTCAAATGAAGGCAGATTGGACTTTCTCTTCTTCTCAAGAACACAGCCAGCACGTGGCAACACCTTCAGATTGAGGTATCAGGGTGGTCCCAGTGGTAAAAGGATGGTTTAGTGTGAAAACATAGTGTGAAACCCCTATATGGGCCTCTGAGGGCCTTTTGGAAAGCACCTATTGACACCAAGAAATATTAAAGAGGAGCACACTGATTCACCAAGCAGAAAGAAGTGAGAAGTCAGGCGAGGAATGTGGGGAAAGAGGTTCCAAAAGCATACCATAGCTGGGACCAGGCGTGGGCTGGGAAGGAGGAGGAAGGGTGGGAGATGAAGATGCTGAGGTAACATGGGGTGGAGAGAGAAAGCAATGGGATGCAGATGGTGGGATGTTCTGAAGCAGCAAGATGGAAAAACCAGAAGGGATAAGGATTTACACAAGAAATGCTATGGCATTTCTTCAGTTCTAAGATGTGTTTTGAGTATAGGTGAGACGGTGCAGACGGCTGAATTGAGGTACAAGAATCATGATTTGGAACTGACTGGGAGAAGAAATGTGGTGCAAGACAAAAAAATTTAAAAACCCCCTGGATTTAGCTGATGAAACCTGGGTTTCCCATTATTCTTAATAATCACTACATGAAAGACTGTTAGAATGTACCTATACTGTGTCTATTCCTTTATGTCTTTACATCAGAAGGAAAAAAATGCATAGAACAGGTCAAGGAAAAGAAACGAAAAATGAAGCGCTTTGGGCACAGGGACCACCCTGTAGCCAGGGCTCAGGACCCCTCCAAGCACTGCAGGGCACACAGGGCACCGCAGGGCGGCCCCGGTGTGTAAACGCGGGTGAGGCCTGCGGGATTTTTAGCCGTTTTGCTCCCTGCACTGCGTGGGCCGAGCGCCCCCCATGTGAGGAACGTGCGAGTTGCTTTCCCTCTGCCCGAGGCGATACACAGGGGCTCTGGACACCATTCCCCCTGCAAGCAGCGGGCCCCTTACTGCCCAGTCTTCTGTCTCCTGGCAGTCTGAGGGAGGCGACAGCCCTGTCCCCAGCCTGTGCCACAATATCTAACCCCGGCAGCCCGCCAAGCGCGCTGAGGCGCACGCTCGCCTCTCCTCTCCTCACAGAGACAGCGAACCCACCTCACTACAGGGGCGGGGCGAGCGTGACGTCGTGCGCAGCTCCCGCTGCGATTGGGTGTCGCC
>NW_010118024.1:0-4994 GCF_000699245.1 Pterocles gutturalis
TATCTCAACCCATAAGTCTCTTTTCCCTTCACCCCATTAATTGTATCCCCCATCCTCGGGAGCAGGGAGAGTGAGTGAGCAGCTGTTTGGCTGCCAGACAGGTAAAACTACAGCAATAAGATTCAACATTTTACATTTAAGAGTGGGTGCAAGTCACATGTTTATATATACATACCTAAAACTAGCATCTTTTGCAATATGTATCCCAAATCACCCTTTGTTCATTAACTTCTCAGTATTCCTACTTGGACTACATGTACTCAGACAAAATATTTCTATATTTCTGAAAAATACTGTGATCACGTTGAGATACCAACCAGCTAATGAAGTTGAGGAGGATATGCAAATGAATTCTGATTGGGCTCCTGCTATCTGTATCTGGTGTGTCCTATCACATTACCATTTGCTTGACCTACAGCATAATATGATGTGACAGTTCTTAATATCAAATGAAATGAAGCAATGTAATAAGACAGCAATGTAAAAGAATACACTGCTTTCAGACTGGGTTCTTACCCTTCATTTCCGATGGGCTGTAAGCAGCCTAGAATAACCCAAAGTGATGAGATGACAGTATACACCACCTGTTCTAAATACCTCAGAAATAAGTCTACCATCTTACCAGTGAGTTTTCAGGCATCTCAGATTAAATATTACTCTTGTAAATAAGAAATGTGTAGTCCAATTATTACATTAATTTGCATGTGGCTCCTACGTAGCTTGAGTGCATTGAGTTCATTATGGACTTGGAGGGATTTTCTTAAGTTTGAGCGTACGGACAAAGGTTGCAGGACTTGGGACACTTTCTTCATTCAAAGTCTCTTGACTGACAGCCACCAACACTACTAAGCATGTTACTGTCAGATAGTCATTTGTACTTCCTCCCTCCATCACAAACCTCCTTTTTGTTATTTTGCCATTCGAAGAGGTTATGCAAGAGAACTGATCTATGTTCCAGAACTAATAAGCAATACACTGTTGCATGACCCTCTGGGACATATTTTTATTCCCCTTCTAAGAAAGTTAAAATTGGTACAAAGAGTACAAAAGAGTGAAGTTATCGTGTCCATTAATGAGGGCTGCACACTAATAATAACACCATATTAAACTTGAAACAGAGGTCTTCAAAACATCCAAGATGCATCCAGACACGCCTACAGTCTAAATAACAGCACTTGAACATGACTGTATGGCTCTTTTTATATATATATGTGTATATATATTTCTGTGTAAGGTGATTTGACAGACCAGAGTGTCTTTCTCCAGGGATTGAAGTAGACCTCACTGAGCACAGAGGTCCCTTCAGATCTGAGCTTACTCTATTGACCTGTCTTGGAGTGAAGACATACAGACATGCATAGCCTTGCAATAAACAAAGGGTTTGAATAATAAATGGTTAAGAAACTAAAACTTCATTATCTTAGTAAAGATATATGAAAGTTTCTACCACACAATACAGCTCTTTGCCAAGAGCTTGGAAGGATACCTGTCTCTCTTCAGAACTAACGTATGCACTGGAACAAACCGTTATTTTTTCACATTATAAAATATTTGTTTCCCCTAGGAAGCACAAGAGTTTGACCTCTCTTGTAAATGAGATTAGAGCTCTAAGAACCTTGCAGGCATTTGTTAGTTATTACTCACAGCATCCTACTAGGAAGATAAGAAATTGCAGTTGTTATATTTTATATGTCTGGAAAAAACAGAAGCACAGAAAAGCTAAGGTATTTACCAAGTCTTTTGTGGGTGTCTCGCCTAACACCAGGGGATCTGGACAGCAGGTGCTAAAGTGATATGATTACACCATACTTGAAGTAAATAGAGAAAAACATTATCTTTAAAAGACCAAAAACGTTGAGGCACTTTTTTATCTTAAATAAGAACAATTATATTAATATTCTTAATATTCTTTCCATTGTGCTATTTTTGAGAGTAAATAGGTGCATATTTTGTGGACTCTTAAGAAAATCTGAAGCTTAATCTCTGAGAATAAACCTCGTAAATGTGTACAGTCTTTCAATGCTTCAAGCAGTGCTTAAGCTGCTAAGTGTTAATGATTCTCTGCCATTGCACGTCAACTGAAAGTTTCTCTTGTAATTCTGTATTAGGAATTTTTCAGATGATTCATTCTCGCTGAGAGGTTATTTGGTTTTCTGTAGCCTTTCATAAAAACTCATTCTTCTGCCTTGGTATTGAGCAAACATACCCCTCACTGCTGCCTGCTAACACTGATTCTGTTTTCAGATCAGATTCCCTTCATTGATGAGATTCTTCCTTCTTGCAGTTTGATAGCACCTGAATGTGGCATCAAACATCTAATGAGAAACATGAGATTCTGAAGATGGGATATGAAAACATAGAAAAAAGAAATAATGTAGAAACTTCCTTTCTCTTGTGATATGGAACATCTTTTTCTCCCTGTCAGTTGTTTCACCTCTGTCATAGACTGTTTGATGCCCGTGCATTCATACATAGGTTGTCTTAGATCAAATGCCAGGCAGTTCGCATCATCCCAATTCATCACAAAGTCAAATATGTGTCTTGCAATGGGGGCCAGGAAATATAGGTAACAAACCCAACAAAATGCAGTGGAGTCTCACTGCTGTGGATTTGTGATCCAGGAACAGGCAGGGACTTCACAAGTTTCTTGGTGTGGAAATCACTCAAAGGAAGCTTAACCCAACTACTTAAACAATAGAAAAGTCATGGTACCTGTGGTCACCTGAAGGTGCTTTCCCCTTGCTCATTCACTTGCTCTTTCCTTACCATGAAGTTTGTTTATAGCTTGGTTAGCTCTGGGACAAACACTAACTTTCCTCCCAAGCTCTGCTGGAATTCCACTTCAGTGGGATCCCTGGAGTCTCTGAATCTGCATTTCAGACAGGCAGGACAGTGTTTCCAGCTACTCACACTATGACTTTTTTTTTAACCATTATACACGTATTTTATACTGTTATTTTTTTCTTTGCATTACCTATTCATTGACAGCAGAAGGTAAGAAATTAGAAATTGTTTTCTTCAAAAATCTCACAAATGCTCAACAAATTCTGAACTATGTCTATTACCAGGTGAGATTAGGGCAATAGTATTCCAAAGGTCAATAACATACATTTAAAGGGGTTTTACTGTTATGTTTTGTTTTGTTTTTCCTTACAGCTAGCTGTGCACTCTAGAACAGGTGAAATGCCGAGAGCGCTGGGAAGAGTAAGGCTTTGGGAACCAGCTGTGGAGCAGAAAGTGCTCCATAAGCTTAACCTGAGTTGGGGTTCCCATCTTCTTCTCTCCCACAAAGAGAAAGGAGTATTTATGGACCTCTGTCCTCAAGAGGATTGTGTGGAGTTTATCAGAGCTTATGGCGTATCACAAAGCCAGATATTGTTGGATAATAAACAAGAGGAAAGTGAGGAGAGGGCACAGTGAGCAGGGAGGAGACTTGTATTCAAACAATTTGTTTTTTATGAACTGTCTGAATTTCTCCATTTCTAAACCTCATTGTGCCACTAGGTTTTCAAATGAAAAGAAAATTGCTTCAGAATGGCAAAATATTTGTGGTAAATTTGAATGCTCGTTTTAAGGAAAACCTGTAGCAGATCCTACTCAGAGCTCTGCCCAAATCAAGGTCTTAACACTCCTTTGTCTCAAACACAATTTATGAAAATCTGCACACACGTGGGTAACATGGACCTGGAGATGTAGCCATTATATTCAGTCTGATTCATATGATGAGCTTTAAATCAGCCTGAATGTTAAAAAACAAACAAACAAAAAGAACCCAAACAAAAAACCCAAACCCCATAACCAACAAAAAAGCCAAACCAAAACATAAGACTCAACAACTGTTAGATGTTTTCAAGTGGCGTGAAAAATGTGAAGTAAATACCACTGTTATTACTAATGTCTCATATTTATATCTCAGTGTTTGTATAACAAAATGCTCATAGGCTTTGAATTTTGCCTGTACTGGGAGCCATTCGTGTGGAAGGTCATTCTACCATCACATAATTTGATTTTATCTGTGTGAAAGTTAGTTATCAAGGGCAATTATCTACAACCAATGCAGAGAATGTAGCACCTCCACAGGTAAATCCATCCTACATCTCGCAGCCACCTACCCTTGAAAGGAATGAATTGGTCAGTATTGGTGCCTGTATCTCTTCATGACATTCATGGTGAATTTAAGCAATTTGATTATATTAGCTGCCCAAAATATTTATGACCAAAGTTAAGCAGAATAAATGGCAGTTGAGACAGATTGACTTTCAAAGAGAGATTGAGAACCTACCTCACCTGTCTGAGGTCTAGTGATTATCAAACGATCTTAGCATCTGCTGGGAGGTTTGCCTCGTAGAAACCCTGTCCATTTGCGCTGTTGAAGGCTATAAGCTTTGGAGGGAGCCTTGGTGAAAATAGCCTTCAGAATCTACAATGACAGAGGGATGGATTCATGCATGAATGCATGGATGCTAAAGGCTGTTGTAAAATTAAACAGCTAATTGAGCCTGGAGGCTTTGAGTGTCTAATGGTAATAAACAACATCCAGAAAGAGTGCAGTAATTTGAACATGCCACATTTTGGAGGTTTCTTTGATGTGTGTCAGAAAGTAATTTGAATCAGCATGAGAGTCTGAATCAAGCAGCGTAAGCTCTACCATAACCTGCTGGGGCTGGCGCTTTTCTAGCTTGATAAAAGGTTTCTTGAGGCATTAAGTAAAGTCCAGGGGGGGTGGGAGCATAAATACAAACAGAAGCCACTGAAATGTAAACTCCAGTTTTCTCTTCCCACTCAGTTCTCTTCCTTCTCTCCAGCATCAGTTTATCATGAGGTGCTTAGCATATTGTATGGTTAAAAAAAGAGAAGAAATATCTTGGAAGGAAAGTCTCTATGATGGAGCACTTGTTGAGGTAATATTCCATCTACTCATAGCAAGCTTGGACACAAATATTTTCAAATGGGACCAAACTCCTATTTGAACACTGTTGTTTGGCTGCTTCAAT
>NW_010118024.1:5004-15997 GCF_000699245.1 Pterocles gutturalis
GAGCAGTCTCTGACAAAGCAAAGGCTGCAGCTCATCTCTGGGAGGCTGGAGCTGAGTTGGAGGAAAGTCATCACAGAATCATAAAATCACAGAATGGGTTGGGTTGAAAGGGACCTTAGAGATCACCTAGTTCCAACCCCCTGCCATGGGCAGGGACACCTCCCACTAGCCCAGGTTGCTCAAAGCCTCATCCAGCCTGGCCTTGAACCCCTCCAGGGATGGGGCATCCACAGCTTCTCTGGGCAACCTGGGCCAGTGCCCCGCTACCCTCACAGGAAAACATTTCTTCCTGCTAATACCCAATCTAAATCTCCCCTCTTTCAGCTTAAAATCATTACCCCTCATCCTATCGCTAAACTCCGTGATGAAGAGTGCCTCCCCATCTCTCCTGTAGAGAGATGAGGATAGATAAGAGATATAGAGATGCTGTGTTTAGGGCCTTTAGGGAAATACCAGACAAGTTAGATCACTGTAAAAAATGATCACTGGGGACTACAATACATAATAATGTATATAAATAAGCATCACACAAAACTGTTGTAGAAAAATAAGAAACAAAAGCTTGTAACATTCTTCCATATAATGGCTTTATAGAAACATTACAACATTACACAAAGCTTGGAGTACAATATGAACCCCTGCAGACTCTGAAATGTGGTCAGCTGTAGGGTATAGGAACCCACAGAGCAGCAAAAGCAAAGGTTTAATGGTATTTTAAATGTTATGACTATACAGAATGAGAAATCTGCAATTTAATCCTTTTCAGAATTCTTTGTGCGCAGCAGAATAGGCAGGAGTTCTGATGCTGTCCTCTAAATCCGGCTGTGACCGACTGAAGAACAAATGCTGGTAAGGACAGCAGTCAAGGGAAATAGTTTGCAAAGACAGAGTTTAGGATATCGAGGTCTGTGCCGCTTTTGTTCTCAGCTTTCCTCTTATTAGGGTGCACTGTTGATGTGCGCATACATTTCCATTTGGAGAGCCCCTGTCGTCTTCCAACTAATGTATTTTGCTTCCAAAGGAAGAAAGTTACATCTTCAGATTCCATCACATTTGCCTTGAAATGAAATTCATTCTCATCAGAGGCTTCCAGAAACCCAAAAGGAAAGGGCTTGGGCTTCTAAAGCAGGGTGTTGCTAGGTTAAAAAAAAAAGGCACTGCAAGATTTAAAAGTTTGTAAAATTGCCCAAGTTTCTATGAAGTCTCATCAGTCGTAATTCAGATAGAACTAATGCAAAGAAAATACTGTAGCGATGGATTTTGTCTTCTCTTCTGCCAGACAGATCTGCCTGCGTGGTCCTGTAGCCCCCAGGCTTTTCTTGGTATGAGTCAGATGGGAAAATAGGAAAGGGCTCACCACACGAGAGTGACATGAAAATGCATTTAATGTGCTAACATTCCCTTTCAACAGAGTTGTCCTTTAAAAACTGACAGACAACCAAAAATGTTCTTGTTTTAATTTACATGACCTTCTGATTATTTTTTTCCACATCTAAGACTTGTTGGAAATTTCTTTTTGAACACATAAATCTTAATCTTGAAGAGGGAAAACTTGGATTAATGCAAGCTGTTCAACAAGCAAGAAAAGGAAAACAAGACAAAACAGAAACTAAAACAAATCTTTGAGAAGACATTTATTTTATTGTCTTGAAACAAACCTTTGTCTGTCACAAGTCCTGTTATTAGCCAGTTGTTTAGTTAACTGAAATATTGATCAAGCCTGTCACACTTTCTTTGTCTGTCAGGAACAAGAGAAGGTGCTGACCCTTCGCAAGAAACTGTAGTGACAGGTCTGTAATTTGATAATAGCTTGTTCAGGAAAGATTTCACTTTGTTCCCTTGTTCCCTTGTGTAAACTCTGGCTATTTGGTTTCCTTTGATTTTTCTTTTTTTTTTCTTTTTTTTTTTTTTTTTTTTTTTTTTTTTTTTTTTAATAATGTCAAGTTAACGTCCTAAAAGCTTCAGAGTTGGATAAAGAAACATAATATGATAATTTTTCTAGAATATATTTTCTACATTTCATCTCTGTTTAGTTGAGGTGACTATGCTTGAGAGGCTATATATTTTTCTCCAATTTCTCATCTTGTGAAAAGATTGTCTACAGAAAAATCCTGTTGAATTGCTGGTTTGAGTTTTCAGACTGGAGCTATAACTCTGCAGACATTTCATACAGCTCTTCTTACTGTTGGATCCAAAAGGGTCCTCCCACTACAACAGGGTGGGGTTTTTTTTTGAATTAGGCATTTCCCATCTTGTAGTGGTTGGGGAGTTAAAAAAGTACTTCCCACAGTCTTGTTAGCTGGCTACAAGGCCACAATTCAGGAGAACTTCCCTGTTTCTCAAGTACCTTAGGAGAACCACATCTCCAGTTTGTTCAGCTTTGTGAGAAGAGCTTGGAAATCCATGGGAGCAGGACTGTGTGCTGTGCAGAGCAGAAAAAGCTTCTTTCTTCAAATTATGAAAAATCAAATAACTAAGTTAGGCAATCCCCCTGTAATTATTTTGTTCCATTAAATGTTCTACCCATCAGAAATTAATTGTTGTAATTAACAATAGAATTATTCTCTCTCCTCTTTCTATGTCACTGAAATGATCTTCTGCATGCCATTACTTGGCATCGTTAACTGAAATGAAGACTGTGTGTCTTCATTTGATGAGCAAGGCTGTCACCTTCCCTGGATTTTTCTGTATTTTTAGTCTGATCAAAAGTAGTCAAAAATTTTTCCCCACAGCTAAACTACAGCAGTCATGCTCAGAGGTCATACACTCCTGAAACTGAACTGAGTTGCACCAGGGGAGGTTTAGGCTGGATATTAGAAAAAAATTTCTTCACTGAAAGAGTGATGAGGCACTGGAACAGGCTGCCCAGGGAAGTGGTGGAGTCACCCTCCCTGGAGGGGGTCAAGAGACGTGTAGATGTGGTGCTTGGGGACATGGGTTAGTGAGTTAGGTGGTGTTGGGTTGGACTTGATGATCCTTGAGGTCTTTTCCAACCTTAATGATTCTATGATTCTGTGATAGTTCTCTGACAAACTTTAGTTGCGTCTGAGATGAGCTACACTTAAACCAGTTGTCTGAAAACAGATTTGATGCAGAAGAGTATTAGTAATATAGCCCAAAACTGAAACCATTCTACTGTTTGGTATCTGATCATGACTAACTTTTGAGGATGTTTGTGAATTGTCTTTAAGGAAAATTTTTGAAATAACATAAGAGAACATTCGACCCAAATTCTTTCACATCTTGAGGAGGGGAGGTTCACTTTCTTAGAATCCTGCATTAATCTGGAGATGTTGTTACTCTTCACTTACAAGAGATATTTTAGTCTGGAGTCCCCGCCCTGAGACTAATGAGTTCTCTAATGAATCTCTCCTCGTACAGATTGTCCGAGACCCAAGGAAGACCATCCTGCTGCATTCTAGCCTTCAGAGGTTAAACACCTACATCACTAATTAATTCCCCCCCCAAAATAAGGTGAAACTTGCAATCCATTTCACTGAAATTTAGACTGTGAAAAATGAGATACGTAGGCTTAACTGAGGTTCCTTATGTACTCAGTGGAGAGAGATGTTACTTAGAAAACTGTCCTAAAGTGAATGTTCACCATCACGAGCACGACCATACCTTCTGAGTACACCTCTGTTTTTCCTCCCAACCATAGACAGGACCTGAATAATTCCTGACTTCAGATAGCTAAACCTTGATGTGATAAATCCCAGCCTTACTGACAAATATTTCCTTATCCAAGTCAAGAGACATCAAAATAGCATTTTTCACATCTAGGAAACATCTGTGATTCCATGGCAACCTCCTCTGCCAGAATCTGTGGATTGACATCTCGTCTGTCTGTCTGACGCAGACCCCATTGCAGGAGTTTGTTGTTGCCTCTGTAGTATCCTGAGAAGCAGGTTAAAATGTTTTTCATTCACACCAAAGCAAAGCAGGTGTAATTCAGCAAATCAAGAATTAACTCTTTGTGAAAGAGCAGAATTAGGTCTTTTTTAAAGCTAATAACTACTACTATGCCATGTATATGTTCTTTTAAAGACGTGAATGAAAAGGTTAAGGAGGAAAGAAAAAATGAGACACATTGGAAGGAATTGGCCAAGAATATTATGCACATGTGTCAGTAACTGTTGCTTTTTAATTTTATTTTTCAGTTAGGTAAACTAATTATTTGGTCTTACCATTTTTGAGCTTATTTTGAGTTAATGGTCTCACTGAAATCTCAAAAAATATAGAGGATCTCATAGATAGAGGTTGCAGGGCTTACTCAAGATGATCTTTTTTAAGGTTGTGCAGCGAAATGATATCTTGACTCCTGATCATCTGTTGTAGCTACCAGGCTGCTCATATTAGTATTGCATTCACTCTTTCTCTGTGTCAGTGAAATATTTTCTTCCTCCTTTTCTTTAAATAAACTGCACTTGGTCACACTTTTTGTTAAGTTCTGTCTCACTTTCCTGGAATGTGGCCCCAATAACATCAGAGAATAATTTTGTAACCCAAGTGTTACACAGGGGCCGCGCTCCCATTGCTGCTGTTTCAGGTCTTCTTTGATATATTTTAAAATAACAGCCCATTTTCTGCTGAGCACAGCTCAGTGCCTCTAATGCTGTGGTTCTAAGGAGTTGTAGCAACCATAGATGGTGCTGTGCAGTAATTCTTTGATTATTTTTTTTTAAAGTAGCTAAAAGAGGCATAGACACCAGCAGGAAAGAATCAGTGGTTTTAGTTAGCAGACCAAAAGAATAAAATAAAATAAAATAAAATAAAATAAAATAAAAGGATTGGATTAGTTCAAAACAAAGTCAGTGGGTGTTCTGGTGTACTTCTGAATTCTCAGCTTCTTTTACTCTCTCCAATATATGTGTTTTTATACTTCTGCTTATTTCTTTACCACACCTCTCCTCTGATGGCACCACAACCTCTGTCTGCCCTTTTCATTCTGGTACTTACTGGGTAGTCCATCTTGTGGGTATCTCACAGCTTGCTACCTTCATTTTCTTTGTTTATGTGCAGAGAAGCATCACCGCTGAAGCTTCTGTTCATATTTATCAGTCTCGATCTTCTTGTTGATCTCTGCTAATTATCCCCCATGCAATATACGGTTCTGATGTGGAAAAAGTCATGAAATGGAATATTGATCCAGAATCTGGTCAGAATTTCTCCAGCTAGGAAGCCAGGGTGACTTACCAAACATAAAGTGCAAAAGTTTACCTGAACTCTTTGAAATTCAGAGTTATCTTTATGACACTGAGCTAGAAATGCCCTGGGAAAATAAATTTTGAGACACTTTCCGTTTCAGTTCAGCTGAAAAAGGTCCGGAAGCATTCTGTCATACAGACTTTGAAAATTAGTGCAATGGCTACAAATAATAGTTAAAAAAAATCTTATATTTTTACAAATAGATTTATATTTTGACTAGATTTTATTTTCAACACAAGAGTGCAGCTTATTACAGTGCTTTAAAACCAGAACTAGGCTCCTAGGTGTTCCAGGGAAAAAAAAGCCCTGCTCATTTCATGTGGTTTAAATCAAATCAGTATCAAGGAGGTATGTAAATTCATTAGCAACATATCATTATCTTGCAATCAGTGAGCTATACAGCCAGGATCAATTCAGCAATAAAAGAAATAAACCACAACATTTGCTAAATGCCCATGAAAGCCTACGTGTTTCAAGACATCCTCTTGTAACTAATCCCCAAAACTCGTAATCACACCCACACGCACCCATGCAGAGGCACAATATTGAATGCACACAGCTCTCCCCAGGATGTGGAGGTTACACACACACATCCTGCTTCTCAGAACTGTTTCCCCCATTTTCACACCCCTCCTGTTAGAGGTGCGATGGCAGTACTCCTGTGGGTACCACACCAGTACCTACAGTCCTGTAAAATGGGTGCACAGACCCATCCCGTGTGCACACACTAGGTGTGGGTCTCTCCTTTCTCCTCTCACAGTGTGGGGTAGGAAGGGGTCTATATTACCTTTGTCTTTTGATTATTTTCTTAGCTTGTAGGCAGCACGATCTACTTTGACCACCCATTCTTGCAAACATACGTGCACACTAGTTGACTCTTACACCACTGTGTGCTGCAACATAGTGCGTGTCCTTGGGAATCCTGCTAAGTGCTCGTCTGCGTTATTTTGTGGCAGTGAGCTCCACACAATCACTACTGATTAGTTATTTACTTCTCATTTTTTGTTAAGTATAATCAAGGAAAGATACACAGCACTTTCTTAAAAAAATCCTGGAAATTCACTCCTAATATCACCTTTTGAGACCTCAGTTTAGAGAAAATCTTGGTTTAATAAAAAGGGAAAAAAATATTAAAAAAAACTTTTTTTTTTTTCATACAAGAATATCTGAGTTGCTTTTCCCTTTGCTTCCTGCTTGGCTACATAGCTTCATTCTTTTTCATCCTCCAAACACAAGAAAATGTCCAAGTGATTTTTTTAAAGGAAGTAAACACCAACTGGACTCCAGAGAAGCTTTATTTTGATTTTAATAAATATCCATTCTGGACATCCCTGAAAATGTCATGGACTGCAATATTATTCATATTCTTTCTGCTTGTGAAATAAAATGTACTGATCTGAAAAGCAGAAATACTGTGACTTGCTCGCAGTGAGTAGAGTTGGTATTATACTTCTGTGGTCTTTGTTTTGGTTACCATCATTGGAATATTTGAGTGTTTAGCAGGTAATAGGTGGGCAAAGTTCTATTCAGGGTAAGATCATTTTTATATGGGGAGAGTTGTCACAAATTTCATTCTGTTTATTACAGAAGGGTTTGGTCAGTCAGGAAAATCTCTTGATACAGTCCACAAGTGGTTCGATCCAGTGCTGATGTTTTCTGTAAGCTTAGTCAACCTATTCATCTACAATGAAATGTTTTGTGTTTTTTTTTTTTCCTTTCTGCCTGCTATATGACTTATGCTTGAATAGTTAAAAATTATTCCAACAGTTGCTGAGACACCTAGAAGGAGAATCTCTAAGGTATTTGCAGCCTTATTTATGAATTGCTTTGATGAGCAGTGTTCACTGACAGCCAAGGGAGCAACAGTTATGTTTATGGCTCATCTTGATACATGGAGGAGGTCAGTAACCAGCTGAGACTGTACATTATTTTCTTCCATTCAGCAATATATGCAATGAAAAACAGCAGTGCAGTGTAGAGGTGAAAAATGCACGTGTCACCATAACTACCATAACCACCTTCTTCTGTGGGAGAGTGAGGAAAAGATTCTCAGATGCTGGAAGTGCAAGAAGGTAGGATGAATAATATGATACTTAGAGAAAGGTATGTGTTGCAAGGGCAAGAAAGTCATATGGAAAAGGTCTTTAAAAAACCTTACCTGCAAATATTGAGCGGATATTGATATTGAACTTGAGCAGGAACTTATGCATGGTCTGGTGGAGCTCTACTTTGAACGTCTAGAAAATGAAAAGCTTTAATTGAGGCAAGAGTCCAGTTTATGATTGCTCTTTACAAATGCACCGGATAGGAAAGTATCAGAGAAGAAGGAAAAGAACTAGAGCCAGAAGGTCCAATGGGTCACAAATGGGTCAAAAATGTGTTTTAATTAGGAACTACAAAGAAAGCCTAAACACTAGAGCAATCTGAAGCCAGAGCACTGGGGGAGAAAAAAACCTCTGAGCTAATTTCAAGATGTAGTTTATATTCACTAAAGGAATAAGAGGTGTTCAAGGCCAGGCTGGATGAGGATTTGAGCAACCTGGGCTAGTGGGAGGTGTCCCTGCCCACGGCAGGGGGATGGAACTTGATGATCTTTACACTCCCTTCCAACCCAAACCATTCTGTGATTCTACAAATCCTGTGAGATAGAGCATGCAGGGGACTGGATGCACTCTCCATTATCTATTCCTAAACTTTTCTTCCAAATTTACACTGAATGAGAGCCTAACATTTCAGGTGATCTCTGGCTAGCAACTTTCTCTTCAGGAAGACAGTGTGGAGGACAGGTTCGTACAGGTCGCTTATGTGTGTGATAGATTTCAGAGAAGAGTATTTGCCTTATTTGTGTTCTTTTGGATCTGATGGGGTTAAAAATGTATAGATTATCATGGCCCCATAGCTTAGACACTGTCTGTCTTGCTGGCAATCTTTTGCATTTCCAGGTGCTAGATACCAAACAGGACATGTAAACATGTCAATGGAGTGGAGGAAAATATAAGGGTAGAACTTAAAGATCTTAAGTCCCATCTTTTATCCGAGTCCTTTGACAATTTTATGGCCTACTGAGATGTGTGGACCATTAGAAAATCATAATTCCAATTCTTCCACTTTTTTCCATATACATTTTTGTATCTCTCTCTTTTTTCTGTTGAGCTGGAGGTTACTCTCCCCACTTTCAAATGCCTTCTCCAGAGCTGTAATTTTTAGCACTCAACTCAAACTATTCTTCTTTTTCTCTCTGTCCTGATTCTAAGTTTAAATGCTGAAATTTATATGCAATTAGCACCCAATTACCTTTACTTGTTATATATCTTCTTCCTCCCACCCACTTTCCTTCATCTCTTGTTATGATCTTTATTTCTCTACTTTGAGCGAGACACCGTGCCTTTTTCATCATTTCTGAAGAGAACTCATAAAAATAGGGTGCTTTGTAAATAGTTATCAGTGAGGATGAGGAGGTGAAGTAAAATTCTTAAAAATAATACTACATTTTAGCACATGCTGTGATTAACTTCACTTTCTCCATCATCTAGAAAAACTTATCCCCTATGAATCTTTCTGGAGAAACAGAAGAAAAACAAGAGTTTGGTCTGCTCCTTTTAAATACAAAGTTCCAGATTCTCCTTATTGCTTTGTTTACTGCCTTACTTACTTGGCTAGGTCGTAGAATATTTATCTGACTAGGTGGTTATTTGTCTAATAGAAAATCACAGCAGCTTTTGGAACTTTTTCCCCTACATTTATATGATAAATATTTACATATGTATTAAAAATGAAATCTCTAAATCACACAAAACCTGTAGAAATAATTTTTGATCTGTTTATGTAGTCAGCCAGGATATTGCAAATAGCATAATCAGGTTGAACAGCATCTCTAAGCCTCCCTGAAATTCAGCTTATGGAAGGGAAAATGTGCTAATTGTTTTTCTTCCCAGATTCATTCAATATAAGGCAAAGAAATACATAATGAGTAGAATTCCTTTTGGAGGGCTTGGAGGATTCCTCTACATATCTAGGAAATTTACCGTAAGGAATGAACTTGTGCAAAGATAGGCCTTTCTAGGGAAATTTTTTTTGACATCTTAAGTTTTCAGGGATTCTCTGATTTTTTATTATTGTTGAATAATTTTATTTAACTTTTGTTTTGGTTTCTCAAGTTACATCTACTTATGCCAAAATTTCTCAAATGTTCAGCTAGAAACAGTTTTCAGTCATGACCCATTATAGTTATATGACTACATGATTTGCATATTTGTAGCTGCCCAGGGAAGCTGTGGATGCCCCATCCCTGGAGGGGTTCAAGGCCGGGCTGGATGAGGCTTTGGGCAACCTGGGCTAGTGGGAGGTGTCCTGGCCCATGGCAGGGGGTTGGAACTCAATGATCTTTAAGGTCCTTTCCAATCCAGACCATTCTATGATTCTATGATCTCATAACCCTATATTCTACTAATACTCTTTCAGTTTAGGACTATTTAATGCTTGTTTTATCCTATAAATGCAGGACACGAATAATTTCTGAAAAAGAACCACAATTCCTCAACATTTCAAATTTTGGAAACCCTTATTTGGAAATATATTTTAAGCTTACCTTGGGATCTTCCTCCAAGCACCTCTAACAGCCACATCAGTTCACAGAGATTGCGGGAACAAGACCTAATTTATTATATGACTATCTACCCTATAATGAGTTACCAGTAGAATCAGACATGGAATTAAAAGAAATCTTATTCTTAGTTTGCCCATTTTCACCTGTTATTTATTCCTTGTAATGTATTGAGAAGAACACAAATTCACGTTTATCAACAACAGCAGCTAGTTTTGGACACAGTTATTAAAACGTAAACTTTTCTTCAAACACATCATCTCCCACTCTAACACTATGGCAGCCTCTTTGGTGACAGCCCAAAAGATATGCACAGATAAGTTCAATGGATGGACCGCAGATTTATTATTCCTATTTTTAGCACAAGTTTAGGGAAAAAAATATACTATTAATTTTACTTCAAAGAGAGACACTTACTCAAAGAGGCTGAAAACCATTATTTTTAAAATGGATCAGGAAGAAAAACAGGGCAAGAAAGGGCAGTAAGGAGAACTATAGTGCTCTTAAGTTTACTTAAAATTCTCTGCTAGAAATGCCCTGCTGTTTTTCAGCTGTTCTTAAAGCACAGTACATGCCCAGTCACTCATACCCAGGACCCCCATCACTCCACAGCTGCAGAATTGCTGAACTGCCCCAGGTTTGCAGCAAACCAAGTCAGCACTTCAGACCCTTGAAGCTCACTTGTGTTCCCTTAGACCAATATTTATGAAACGTTCAATTAATAACCGTGACCAGTCTTGTGCCATTATGGAGTCTTATACTCCAGGAAAATGCAAATACATCAGTCCATATGGGGAGGAAGGGAGTTTGAAATGTAGGGCTACTGAGAAATGTAACAATTGAACACCCTCTAAAAGATGAAAATCCTTATAACATTACTTAGGCAGTAATTTCGATTCAAATAATGTCAGTAACATTTAAAATCCTTTTAGATAAGAACACCCACCCCCGCACTCATCTCTTCATCAACTGACACCTGTCAAGAAGAAACTGTGGGGGGAAGGACTGCTCTTTAAAAGGAATTTAAATAATGTTAATACATTGCTCAACAATATTTGGCAGATGCTTTTCTTCTTAGCAGCTCTCTTCTTTGACCCCCATGTGCTTATGCAATACCCTTGCAGAAGAACCAGGAAAGTATTATAATGCTTCAGTTGGACTTAATAATTTAATTTTGTGTAT
>NW_010118024.1:16024-55514 GCF_000699245.1 Pterocles gutturalis
AATAAGGTTAAATTATTTAACCTTTCCTGTTAAAACTACAGCTGTAGCCCAAGTGCAAGGTCCTGCACATGTGTCAGGGCAATCCCAAGCACAGATACAGGCTGGGTGGAGAATGGATTGAGAGCAGCCCTGAGGAAAAGGACTTGGGGGTACTTCTTGATGAGAAGCTGAACACGAGCTAGCAGTGTGCGCTTGGAGCCCAGAAAGCCAACTGTGTCCTGGGGGCATCCCCAGCAGCGTGAGCAGCAGGGCGAACAAGAGGATTTTCCCCCTCTGCTCCGCTCTGGTGAAACCCCCTGCAGTGCTGCACCCAGCTCTGGGGTCCTCAGCACAGGAAGGACATGGACCTGTTGGAGAGGGTCCAGAGGAGGCCACAAAGATAATTAGAGATCTGGGACACCTCTCCTATGAGGACAGGCTGAGGGAACTGGGGGTGTGCAGCCTGGAGAAGAGAAGGCTCCGAGGAGACCTTATAGCAGCCTTCCAGTGCTGAAAGGGGGCTACAGGAGAGATGGGGGGGCTCTGGATCAGGGGTGGAGGGTTAAGTGGAAAGAAGGGAGATTTAGTTTAGATATTAGGAATAAATTTTTTCCTGTGAGGGTGGTGATGCAGTGGCCCAGGTTGCCCAGAGAAGCTGTGGATGCCCCATCCCTGGAGGGGTTCAAGGCCAGGCTGGATGAGGCTTTGAGCAACCTGGGCTAGTGGGAGGTGTTGGAACTCAAAGATCTTTAAGGTCCCTTCCAACCCTTCTATGTATCTATGATCTTGTGATCTAAATACTCTAAGCTCTTCATAACTTCCCTTGTGGTATTTGTATCCCTTTTTTGACTACTCATTATATTAGGAAACTCAGGAGAAGACTACTTAGGTGAGTTTTCTACTCATTGAACAAAAGGATCTTTCTCTGACTTGGGCTGAGCAAGTCAAGTCAACAGGTTACCTAGCTCAGAAATGTAACACAACTCGGGTACTGCAGTTTATTTTTTTCTCTGTTTTGTTTTGTGTGTGTGTGTGTAAAATAAGGAGAAAAAAGTCCACCTACTTGCAAAGAGAAATCACCTGTATTTGAAACTACTTTAAGATTTTCAGATCAGTGGTCCAGAAAGCCTTAGATACTATTTTGTTATTGTGGCATCATAATTAATTACTGAGTTTTTAACAGTTTCTATTTTTTATTTCTTAAGTCTTAAAAATATAAAAATAATTTTTTAAAAATACTTACTTTGAGCATATTTGGGGGTTTCAGATTACCTGAAACATACAAGCAGATGTTATGTGAGTTTCCAGACTCTATGGGCGTGCTGCCTGGGCTGTGTAAGTCACAATACACCTCCGTCCTGTTCAGCCTGTTTGGCAACAGCCACCCCACATTGAGGTCCTGGCTCTCTCCAGAGCAGAAGCTGCCAACGGAGCAGAAATGTGCCAGGCGTATGGGTATGTGATGTAGAGAAGAATGGTTTACATTTGTACTGCTTTCCTTTCTCATTACCCTCTTTTATGACAATGAATTTACGAGTGGCCATTTCCTACTCCATCAATCTTTGCCAGGACACTGAAGTATCAAAATTGTAATGACTCATGCAGTCTGGGAAAGATAATGTGAACATATACTACTTTGACTTTATCACTTCTCTGTAATTCAATTGCCTGTGGTTTTTTCATTCTCTTTGTTTTTGACCTTCCTGCTCTCATGGAAATATAAGCTTACACTGTCCAAATGCAGGTGTCTGAAGTTCTTTCAGCCAGATAAGGAAGCTGTTTTTCAATACTCCTGAGTGACCAGAATTGTTTGGTTTTGTGTTCTAATGACTGCAATCCCCTGTGGTGAATAAAGACCCCTGTGTTTGCATCACGTAAACGCCTAGAGTAAGGTTGTCCCTGTCTCTTTGTAGAGAAAGTGTACGAAATAGAAGGGAAATGTGTGCTAAATATTTAGAGCTTAGGACTTGACACGGAGAAACTTTGGCACACAAGGAACCTACCAACACACCAGAGCTAACTGGGATCATGGCTTATATCCTCAACTCTTTTACTCTAGGATTCCCATACAACCAAGGGAGAAAAAGGGGCCTGTCTACAGGGAGACTGATCTTATGGTGCAATATATCCCTAGGGTTGTTCAGGTGAGCAGTATTGCTTCTCTGTAGTGATGGGAAGTGGATTCTAAAGGAGTCACTGTAGATATAAGTCTCTATTCTACAGGCATCTAAAGTTAGGTGAGATAAACTTCTCCCATGGACATCAGCAACTTGCTGGTAGCTCGCCAAGGATACGCACTTACACCATAGCAAATGTGTAGAATTCAAGATTAATTATACTGCCAATGAATCTGTGACATTACACTCTGAAGTGGAGGTAGATATGTGCATGAACAGGTAACTCAGAAAACTGCAAATCTTTCCACGGTCTTTGAGTATGAAAGAGGGGAAAAATATTTAAACCAAGCACAGATACACAGCACAGTCAGAACACTTGATCTGCTTTGTGTCACTTCTCTTAAAGAGATAAAATTGATATTGTCATCATTAATAGAAGCAAAACCCAAGGAAAAAGATTGGAAACCATTGAAGTAGGGCAACCTTTTTACAGTGGAATCAATTAAATACATGCTGCTCTCTTAAAATGCACCACTTCATTTTAAGGAGCTTAAGGTATGAATAACAAGGCCATAAAATGTTAATAACTATAATAACTGTAGCTTCTATGGTATTTTTTAACTGTGCGGAACTGTAATGTGACAAGTAACAATAAAAAGAACTTGCAGAAATTACTTGGGTTAGGAAAGGTTGGGAGATTTTACTGAGAAAGCTCTGCTTTTTCACCTCTTTGATCTTGAATGAGTAAAGGTCCAGACAAGTGGAGCAACCAGGTTGTATTCTCAAGCCACGCCTTAGGAATAGCCATCGTATTTATATTGTTACTGCTGTTTATACTACTGTAATGCCCAGAGGCCTCGTCATGAACTATTGTGCTAAGCACTGAAAAATACAGATTAAAATGACAGTCTCTGTCTCTGAGAGCTTGTACGTAAAGTGTAAGGCAAGAGAAAACAGCCTCATGCGAAGAGACAGGACAACACAAAGAAACATTTTATTTCTTGGTCAGTCTAATAAGCAATGGCGAATTTCTTGAGGGTTTGTTTTTTTTATTCCCTCAGCATACTCAATGGTAAAGGACTTCATAGGGGTTTTGCAAGAAAGTAGAGCTTTTTTGGAAGGCTTTGGAGGGCTATCATCACCCAAGGATGCATGTGGTAGGGGTCCCAAAAATGTATTTTACATGTCTGGAAGGGGGCTAATGGAGACTGGACACTAGGCAGTAAATCTGAGCTGAACAGAACAAAGGGAATTGGGAATCATCAAAGTCAATGAAGGGTGAAAAAATCTTTAGATGTGCTGAAAATGGATAGCAAGCCAAGGAGAACCAAATGTGGTGCCCAAGCCAGGTTCTGAAAGCTTGAAAAATGTTTAGCATTCCTTCTCTGCTCTGCTGCCTTTGAGGGCACGGCTGTAGGGAGGGAGAGGCATCTTAGGAAACATCACCACTGCTTCAAAGTCACAGAAAGCACAGTAGACTCATTCTGCCTTTGAGAGTTGCCTGTCCATCACAAGGGAGAAGCACCTTAAAATGCACTCTGGATGGCTTGATTCACCCAACTTTACGTGCATGCTGTCAGGGCTTGCTGAAATCGACACACCGATACAGCTCCAGGTCTGTGTCCCCAGGTCCAGCCAGGAGCAAGTCTGGGTATGTGTTCCCAACAGGCACATGCCTGGCCGTGTGAAACCACACAGTCAGGCAGCCTCAGCATTCACATGACCACAAACAGCACTAAAGGCCTCATCCTGTTCTCTAGCTAAGGGAAAGTCCATTAGTCAGAAAAAAGTCTATATGCGTAGGTATAGATAATGTGGATCTGTCCAGTAAGTAGAATCAGTCTGCCTGGTAGTTGCCCTTGGATCACCAGTCTCCCACTTGCCTTCTTTAGAGACACACACACATACAAGTTGCTATCTCAGTCAACTCTGAAACCCTACAGTTTCTCCAGCTGTTAGCCTGGACCCCAGTCTTTCCAGTAGCCAAGTCCCCCAAACGGTCTCACTCCCAGTTATACACACAACTTACTGGTTCCTGACCACTTCACCCTACTCACCAGCTAGTCTGGCTTGATATTTGCTGTGATGACACACTGCCATATGCACTTGCACTTGCTCCAGTTGCTGGTACTCTAGATGCAAGGACCTCCAAAATCAAGTGATGTTTCTGATGATCCTATACCTTGTTCTGCTCTGGGAAGCTCCAAATCAATACTTGCATACATCTTTGCAGAGGCAATCTTAGAAAAGCAGTCAGTGATGGTTTCATTTTTCTCAGCAGTAAGAAAAATAAATAAACTATGATGACAAAAAAAATAGTGTATTGCATTTTTGCAATACAAAAAACACAAAAATTGTACTGCAAAATACCTGAGAAACTATGACAGAGAATAAAGAAACTGGTTCTTGCTGCCTGCCTCTCCCTTCAGCAAGAAGAACAAATGGTAACCCAGAAGGAGTTTTTCAATCATCCTCCGTTCAGAGAACACAAGATGAGTAGTTTAAAATATTTCTTGTGCCACCCTCCGTGAAACCCTGAGCTGCTCTCACAGCTTGTGAGGCACGGCTGTCCAGAGGGACAAGGTGATGGTGCCCTGCCTCCTGTGGGGAGTTATCCTTTGGGGAGCAAAAGGAAATGTAAGATATTATTATACTTTCCCAAGTGCAACAGTGAGCAATGTTGTTACCAGTGTCCCCTCCAGTATTTAATTATTAATGGATAAAGGAGTGGTCACAGGAAAAAAGGTACATCAGCAATGCCAAGTGATTTTCACTGCTTATATTGTATTTATTAATTGTAATAAAGGTTGAGTCCTAAATGTGACATTTTCCTGTAGAACAGAGTCAAGGAACGGAGGGAGGGAGGGAGGGATGAGAGAAGGAAGGAAGGAAGGAAGGAAGGAAGGAAGGAAGGAAAGAAGGAAGGAAGGAAGGAAAGGTTTCATTTGAAAAAAAAAGCCTTTCATTTGACTTCTTTTAGTATTGACTTCCTATCAAATGTGCAAGCCCAAAGAATTGCTCAGACTTGTCTTTCTCCCCTTTAAAACTCCAGCATGGTTGTTCAGATTTTCATTCTCTCTCACTTCAGCTCTTGCATTTCCCACTTCACTGGCCTTCTGCCTTCCCTTCCATGATGCCTATGGCTGTAATTCACACCTGTTCAGGTTCCTTCTCCTCCTTTCAAGTCTCCAAGCAACTCTGCTTTGCCTGTGACCTGTTGGCCATTTGCCATTTAGCTGCAGTTCTCCCTTGCTTAAACCCTCCACTTTCACAGCACACTGAGTGCAGAGGCGAACGTGCACTGCTTATTTGCATTAAGACCAAAAAAACACACGGCCAGGTGGATGTGACTCCAAATTAAAATTGAAATAGTACATCTGCTGCTAAGTTCAGACAGGCACAAACCGCCTCTACCCACTGTCTATGAGAAAGTGAACTGTTTCAGAGCTAGCATCTGGTTTGACCTTATTAAGAAGAGTAAGCAGTCTGAGCAAACAGCGCAGGACAGACCCTGGGCCAATTCCTCTAAATGACCTTGACATGCTTTGCAGCTGTCCTGGTTTCAGCTGGGACAGAGTTAACTTTCTTCACAGTAGCTAGTGTGAGGCTGTGTTTGGATTTGTGCTAAGAAGAAAGCGGATAACAGTGATGTTTTCAGTTGTTACCAGGACAGTCAAGGACTTTCCAGCTTCTCTGCTGTGCCAGTGTCTGCAGGGGCAGGAGAAGCTGGGAGGGATCACGGCCCAATTGCTAGCCTGCGATTCGATTTAGTTTAGGATTGAGACTCAAATTGACCAATAGTTTATTCCATATCATCCACTTCATGCCTAGTATATAAGTGAGGGCTCTCCGGAAGCTCATCCCTTTTTGCTCTGTGTCAGCTCTCTTGCTCTGGGTCACCTTTCTCTGGGTGGTCCCTCTCCCTGGGTTGTCTCCCTCCCTCGGTCAGCTCTCAGTCTGGGATGCTTGGGCTCTTATCTCTGTTTCAGGACTCTCCCTGCTCCAGGATCATTGTCCAGGAGTGGGCTAAGCCATGGTCATTGTGTGGGGGTCAATATCACTGTGTAACACTCCTTTGTATATTTGTATATATTATTATTTTCAATATCATTGTAGTTTAGTTATTAAATTATTCTTATCTCAACACACAAATATTTTTTTTTTCTGTACTCCTTTAATTCTCTCCCCCATCCCTGTGAAGGGGGAGGGTGAGAGAGCAACTGTGTGGAGGTGGCTCCCAGACAAGTGTAAAACCATCACAGAAGCTTAGAACATAGGCAGGGTTGACCCATGACGATGCCACTTTTCCATAGGAGTTAGCAAGCAAGGAGTTATTATTTTTATGCAGAGCACAGGCAATTAAAGCTCATATCTTCATTGCTTCTGTCTGTGTATCTTTTTGACATTTTTAATCTGTCACGAATGAGTGAATGCTAAATATCTAGGCAGATAAATTAGATACATCCTAACCCAAAGAGGAGCAATCACCTCTTTCTGTAAAGATTTTTTTGCACAGGAGGGCACAGGAAATGAATTCCAAATTAATTTTTAATGGTTTAATGAAGCAATGTAAATACATACTATTAGGAAACCAGTGTGGATATAATTTAGCTTACTTTAAATCACTTTACATCTATATAGTTATGTAATTTGTATTAGTTTTTCTGATTTTTGCTGTAGCAAAAAGAAAAGTAGGTATAATGAAAAGCCATGCCCAAAAAGCTGAAGAACAGATTTAGTCAGAGGTTTTTCCGTTGAAAATTCCAGTCTGTATGAAAGAAGCAAGATTCAAAAAAACTATTTCAGAATTAAAAATCTAAACACAGGAAATGTCCAGTTTTCAATAAAAAAATTCATATGTGAAATTTAGTTACTTATTTCTTCAGTGTAACTCCTTAAAAGAAAGTGACCTTAAAAGAAGTTTCTTAAAAGAAAGTGACTCTTTAACAACAACAAGAACAAAAATTTTTTAATATAACTACCATCAGTCTATCAGTTAATGGTTTGATGCTGTGCCTAAGTGGAAACGTCATGCTTAGAAGGTGCACATGTCTTCTGAATTGCGAGGCAAACTATTTAGTTACTAGCAATTTAAGAAATGTTCTAGTTATCCATTTGATCAGTTTTTATAGATTTGTTTCTTAATACCAGTGAAGCACTCCTGCCCCCCTACACCTCCTGTGCCTGGGAGATGTGGGAATTACTGATGTATTTCCAGGGCACATTTAAAGAACAGAGGGAGGAGAGAGTGGACAAAATTAGTTCCTTCAACTGAAAGAAAAGATTGCAACCTTGTCCAAAATGTACAAACGCGACAAGTGAAGTGCTCCAGCCCTGCACTGTGTTATCCTCTTTCTCTCAAAGTGTCTTCACTCAGAGAAAAAGAAATGCATACTTTAGCCTGCTAAGTCCAATCCTATTTTTTTTAAGTGAACTTTGGTGAAGCATCAAGTCTTGAATTCACACAACTTGACTTTTGGCATTGCTTCCAGCATTTCATTTGGTAACATCGTCACCCTTGACTCCCTTTGAAGGACAAATTAGATCTTAAAGGTACTGACTCATCTTCTCGAGGAGACTGTCTCCTTCCATAGAGAATATATTTCATCCAACATTTTCCTGACATGATTATTTAAAATAAAAGAAAAAAAAATCTTATCTCTTTTCAGTATCAAATATCTTCCAAAATTTTTTTTTAAGTTTTGCTTGTGCTAAAGAGTTTTGCAGCTAGCCAAAGCTGGTACAGCATTTGAAGCATTTCTGATAAAGCATTTCAAGCCTTTCACACCCATGTCCCACAGGACGGGGTTCAGTTTCTTAAAGTTAGTTGTCTAGTGTTATTGAAAGTTCCCTGGGATTGCTGCTGCTGTTCCAGCAGATGCCCAGCCATATCTACCAGCTCCATGGAGATGTTTTGGATACCCTGGCTCATCTAAAGTGTCATTGAATCTTTTCCCTTCTTGCCAAGCCAGCACAGTAGCAGCATCCTTATCACCTTGTGAACTGAGTGATGAGAAGCACGTATTTACAAAGAGTGGGAAGAAGAAACTCTTAAGATGTGATAATCTCAATATTTATATACGAGCCCTGAACCCTGAGTGGATATAGTGCCTCTGTTCACCTCTGAGCTGTTTCAGAGCTTGGAGCACGCCCCATAAACATGAAATGAACTGATGTCTTTCTAATTGTTTTTACACAGTTCATCCATGTGACGTGAAACTGGGTGTTGTTGCTGGTGTCTTCTTTTGAAGAGATGCTTGAAATTAAAAAAAAAAAAAAGTTATGAGGATTTTGTACCACAATATGAGCAACTTGGAGTCATGTTTTGCCTGTTGTATAAGGTTCACTCTCTTTTGTCCCTATCTTATCTTATGGTTGACTGTTCAAGTACAAAGTTTCTGAAAGAGGCATTTGAGGAGTTTTACATATACATATTTATATGCTACTGTGTGCAGAGAGGTGTAGACTTTCAGAACATCCACAGTGACTGCCTTCCCTTAAGAACAAAGTTTAGACCAGGAAATTCTGTACTTATAAGTTTTACAGTACTCAGAGTATTGCAAGAGTATTGTCACATGCTTTGGACCTCAGCTAGGGATCAGAAAGATAAAATTGTCCTGCCTTCCCCATATGCAATGGGTTGTATTTAGATCATATTTGCCCTAAAAAACATATTGATTACTTGATGATTGACCAAAAATCAATTTAGAAGTACATTAGGTGATATTTTGTGGCCGGTGATATATAGGAAGTCCAGCCTAGATACAATGGATTTAGTAATTCCTTCTGAACCAGTGAATCATAGAATCACAGAATGGTTTGGGTTGGAAGGGACTTTAAAGCTCATCTCATTCCAACCCCCTGCCATGGACAGGGACACCTCCCACTAGCCCAGGTTGCTCAAAGCCTCATCCAGCCTGGCCTTGAACCCCTCCAGGGATGGGGCATCCACAGCTTCTCTGGGCAACCTGATCATGGCCCATCTCTTCCCTGCTCCTGTCCAAAGAACCTCATTCCTATCTTTAGTCTGTTTGAATGGTTTGAATATGTCCATGAATGTTTTGGTTTTTTTCCCATGGATGGGAGGAGACAAAAATATTTTATGATGATCTTAATTTGTATCCAAATTTGGACAAACAACCAAACTGTCTCTCATGATTCAGTGCTGGTAGGCTTTGCTCCTGTGGTAAGAGACTTCCTGGTACTGGAGAATCAGTACTGTCAAATACCTTATGCCAGAAAGTGAAAATTTCAGAGTCTTGCTCTTGTTCCTCTGCACGAGATGATGGAGAACATGATAAGAAAGATTTCAAATCCTTATCCGATTTTATGTGTGTGTGCTTTTGTAAATTATTCACATTTAATATTTCCATAACAGTTTCATTTTTAATGGATGATTTCTTAATTAAAGCATTGTTTTTTATACATACAGTTTTTTTCTCTGCAAATTGCTGGCCTATCCTAAGTAAGGAGGCAGAGTGTACAACTAGAGGAGTCCTTCCTGCCTTGAAAACTGTTAAATTAAAGTACATAAACATGAACACACCTTTGGGAAAAGTTCTGCAACAGCATCTTCTCCAAATGCACCAAGACTGTGGAAAAACTTATGCAAAGGACCAAGAAAATAAAATCCACAGGCTGAAGCACTTTTCATCCAACTGTAATCAATGGGGTAGAGCAACTGCAGGGAAAGAAAATGTTGTATTCATACTACCTGATCATAGACAGAAGGGCAGGATTTAGTTACCTGGACGTAGATGCCTGGTGATACGCTAGCTGTGCGGTATATCCCGTCTGGCCTTCAGCCCCTGCTCCATGACGGTCCTGTTTTACTGTGTCATGTCTTTCATGTGACTATATAGGGAGAAATTCTCTTCCCAGCAACCTGCTGGGAATCCCCACAGCCCAGGCAGCAGATGTAGAGAGGAGGCTGGAGTCTGTCTTTGTCTGTTATGTCCTTCCACTGAGCATGACGGAGAAGCAGGACAGGAGGATGCTGCACTCCAGACTGGGGTGAGGTTGGTTCTTCCAGGAGAGTGACAGAGCAGGACGGGGCAAATGGGCAGGGAGATAGGCTGCTGCAAGTGCTGGGAGCCAGCGGGGAAACGCACAACCAGGCACTGGAGTCATGGAGACAAAGACAACCTCTTGACCCAGAGATTGTAGAAAGAAGGCTGGAAGAGAAGGGTCTCTTTTATGAGAGACACAGGATGAGAAGAAGGTTTGTTTCAAACAGTTTTACTTTCTTACTAAACGTGCTGTGGCTTCCCTGTTTTGCAAAGTTTGAGGATCTCCTTTATACCCTTATAAACCTTAGCTCTAGGTTTGTCAAACTTTTTTGGTGTTTTCCGAGGCCCTCTGTTCAAGGAGGAGCTGCAGACAGACCCAGCTCCAAGCCCTGCCTGACTCTGGGACTCATCAGAGACACTTCCAGACCCACAGAGAAAATTGCCCCGTGAAGCAGGAGGTCATAAAGCCACTATAAATATCTCCATTTGCCACTCCACTGCTTCTGCTCCCTGCTTCCCCTTCCTTTGCCTGTCAGCTCTTGGTCTCCTTCACCTCCCCGTCACTGCTTCTCCTGTATCCCAAGGAGTCACGTCTGCCTGGGAATGAAGATATCAGCAATAAAGTTTCTGTCATATTTATTCTCTAGCCTACCTCACAGCCCTGCTTCTTACATCACTCTGAGATGCAGTGAATGGTTACATGGAAAGAGGGGTTGTTTCAAGTGAGTCTCTCGGGAGCCACGGACACTCCTGAACCAATTGCCGTAGAGAATCACTAACCTGTCGCTATAGAATAAATAATGTGAGAGTCAGGAGAAGGTCATACCAATCCTCTCTCTTTTTTATAAATTGTCTTTAAAGAGTCTGGTCAATGTCATGTCTCACCTGCTCACCTAAAAAGCCGTTTGCATTTCTGCTCTATCTGCTTATGATGTGGTGCCGTAAATCTGCAAGGTGATACCATCTCCGTCACGCAGCTGTAGCATTGCCCTGTACCCTCGCTGCCTCCACGGAGAACTCTTCTGTGTAAGAAAAGTCTTCATTATTTCTACTCTAAAGTAGTCTACATTTAAAGAAGAATTAAGTTATCTTGACTATTTAAATTCTTTATTGCCTCCCTGTTAACACAAACAGGCACTGGATACTGAGCGAAGACAATTTCAATGGGATATTTAGCCAAAGAAAATACACATCTGCAATGAAGAAATATTTTTCTTCCATTCTTGATCATTGCAATTTCCTTTCAGACTTTCCAATCTATTGTCATGTTTGTGTTCCAGCATTTTATAACTAATATCACTGTCAAAGTTGCAAAGCGTTTGCATTTAAATTTATCTCTGCTGGCAGATATACGTGAAATAGATGCAAACTGTTCCTCAAAGAACTGAATAACCTGGTCTTTACCCTTTTTTACAAAGAGGAATTGACTTTCTCCAGCCTTTTCTGTCAAAAAAAGTTATTTTATCCTTTCCTTTCACGGGCTGTATTTGTATGAAACTAAAGTAGTCCCTTAGGATGAGGAGAAGCAGTGGTTCCTGCTTGTGTAAAGCTGGTCATTGAAGATAAATATCAGTCCATGAAGCTGATGTAGTTTAGAAACCTGACCTGCTTTAACAACAAAAGGATTTAATTACAACTGGACCAAGTTTAGCAGTTGGGCTGGGGAGTAAAATTTCATTGCTATTTATAAAATACTCCAAAGCACGATGCGTGGCGCACTGTGCATCTGTCCGTCAAACAATATGCACTCTCCAAGAGTTGTAGAAGTTTTCGTCTTTTTCCCTCTGCAGATAATCAGGTGGTACAGACGGTGGTTTTTTTGAGGCTGGAGGGAGATTTGGGAGAGGAGTGAAGTAATTTGGGAGACTAAGACTATATTCACAGGATTCAGCATTTGAGGGAATAATCAAAAACAGGAAAAGGAAAACCTTTAAAAGTTACAGAGACCGATGTTCATTACAAGTCTTTTAATTCTGCATTTTGCAAGAAGAATTCTGTTTTGGAAATTAACAATTTCAAAACAGTGATGGTGTTTGAAATGGAGAAACAATGTTAAAATGAACTGTATAACTTTTAGTCAAATCAAATGTTTTTTATTAGCCTGGGTATTTTTTCAAAGGAAATACATATTAACTTAACAAGAAAGTGTGCATTTCGGTTTGACCCAAGAAAAATATATGGTGTTTATATGTATATATGGGCATTTTAAAAAAGATTATTTATTTTAATCTGGGCATCAAGACAAATAGTCTCTCATTTCTAAGCTGTGAGTTAATGCAAATGTCATGAGTGCATGAGATGGAGGAGGGGACCTGGGAATCTGGTTTGATTTTGTCAGCTATGGGAAGGCAGGAGCTACATTCAGAACAATACCAGCTCCTAAAGTCTGGATGCACAGAAATCTACAGAGCCAACTTGTTGAATCCATCACAACAATACTTTCATTTATCCCTTTGATGGGGAATTGTCACTGAAAGAGATGCTTTGACTGAATAGTCATGTACAGCTGGTAACTAATGCATGGTTGTCTGTAGAAGCCTGAACCAGGTTTAATGGAGCTTTATTGCTTTCATAGCACTCTATTGTTTTCGGTTCTGTTGTCCTGTGTTATCTCCTAAGATTATTTTAAATACTTTTGACACTTTTGTTAAAAGAAAGACACATCTGCTGGTCTTTGAGACCTCTCCTGGACTGCTGGATGTGAGGCTGCTGCTTTTCCTATTTTGGGGTCCAACCATCAAAGAGGTTGAACGCGTAATCCCAGTGCTGGGTCTGAACACAGCTGGTCCTTCAGATCAGCACAAACAGGGAACCACACCTTAACCAACATCTCCAGAAATAGAAACAGCAACACGTCACACAGACTTCAATAGCATCTATGGCCCCATCCTATGCTTTCTTTTCCAGCTGGTCAGGCTTCGAGTTTATCCCCATTGTGTATCCTAATGCTTCTCCACTTCTCTGGGCTGGTTCCTTCTCCATCTACCCTTTCTCTGCCCTTGTCTCTTCACACATAAACAATCCACATCTAATTGTTTATTCCCATTGGCCCCAGTTTTTCTAAATCTGAATCCAAATATGTTATTTCTGGTATGGTTACTCATGTAATCTCAACCCTATCCGCTCTTACTGCTGCTTCTGTGTGTAGTCCTCGCAAGACTCTCCTCCCCCAAAAGCCATCAGCACACTGTGCATTTATTTGTGGGGTTCATCTGCCTCTCACTGGACTTGCCCTTAACCTCACGTGAAATCCTTCCATCCCTAGAAGCTCTGGACAACTTCTCACACAGTAGTGTGTTAAGTCCCGCGGTTTCTTGTGTCATGTGCAACGTCTTTTCTTACTCAAACTTAAGGCAGAGCCTAGTCATCTGGTTTGCATACCTTAACAACTTCTTGTCCCTAAGTTTTTATTGTCCACCTTTAGAGGTTGTTCCAAAACCAGTCAACCTCAATAGCTACCTTCTGTGAGCCTTGGATCAAATATTTTATGCTACTGCCTAACTTTGAACGATAAGTGGGAACCTTTAGTACTAAAAGAGCAGAGTGAGACATCTTTTTTGCCACCATCTGGGGACAAATAATTTTCTCTGATCAGTAGAAGTAACCTTCCACCTGAAGCAACTCTAGTAATTGGGAATCAGATACCAAGTCCATCTGCTTAATGTGTTGATTCTTTGGTTTGACCATCTGGCACTCAGGTAGAGGTGGATTAAAAACATGATCTTTACAATGAAATTGATTCCCCTTGGGTTGAATTCCCTAGGTAACTACAGTATCATTCTTTTTACAGTGCCTGTGTTTGACTTTCAGACTAGAAAAACCTGATTTAAAGCTTTATGAGATATAGATGTGTTATACTTGTTTTTAATTCCTAACAAGAAAACAGTGGAAAATGCTTATTTCTGACATTCCACTCCTCTTAAAATCACTGTGAGAATTCCACTGACTTCTGAAAGAATAAGGATGGGGACAAGATATCAGGAGCTCTTCAGATATCAGAACTAATGGAATTAACATTTTAACAGGGTTGATTCTTTTTAGTTGCCATTACTGTATCTGTAGGGGTTCTATGTAATTAACACATTAATTCTGACATAGGGATACTAACTAATTAAGTACACAAAGTAGTCCCAGAAAGTCTTTAGAAATATATCTGCATTCAGAAGTCCCATTTTATAAACTGCTGTTCATTCAAAATCAGTTAATTTTTTTTTTCTTTGTGGGTAGGGATATTGTTTCCAGGATCAGGATTCGTCTGAGATCAGAATCTATTTCTGGTGTCCGTAAGAAAAATTGGAAAAGACAGTGCATTGGGTGAACACTGACATATTGATTTCATTTCTTAATCTCTTGACGTTGATGACATTACACAGCCCTATGTTTTCTAAGTGCAGTCCTCTTTCCCCTCTTGCCCTCCAAAATTGGTAATGTGGTCTTTAATATATTAACAAGGCAAAGAAGCACTACATCATTAAAAGCAAAGTTATTCTTTCTCGTTGGTGAAATGTTATGCTCTGACATTTCTTTGCAAATGCATTTCTTTGCTTGTATACATATCAAGTTCCGCAGTTTTGTAATGACTGGATTCTTGCCATAAAAAATAAAAGCCTATAAAATAATTAGGAAGTACACAAGTTAATAATAAACGTTAGCTTTTTAAATGGGTTTTAATTAAATTATTGTAATCTGATTATATATATTCAAACTAACATCTTAAGAAGTCAGCTCTTTCCTAAATGTGGCTCTCCATGATAAAAAAAAAAGGACCATCTTTTGTTTATTATCGAAGACTAAGTATTGCAGAGGAAGAATTTTGTCTTCCTTCCTTAAAAAAGGACCATCTTTTGTTTATTATCAAAGACTAAGTGTTGCAGAGGAAGAATTTTGTCTTCCTTCCTGCAAAAAATATTAACAAAATGCACAAAAAGAAAAAGCCTCTGGAGAGAAGCCCTTCCTAGACTGTTGGTGAAACACAAGTTTAACCAAACAGTGAAAAAGGTGTGGTAGGTTCTGGATTCCTGCTATTTGGTACTTCAGCATGGGTATCTTGATTACCAGGGGAGAGTTATAATGAGTGCAAGAAAATACAGACAGGAAGAGATCAAATTTGAGATTGAGAGCTGTACGGCTTGTCCAGACTGGGATAAATCAATCTCAGTTAGCTTGTATTTCTAAGTCTAGACAAAGCCTCTGTGGAAGGCAGTAGGGGGTGAAAGAAATGTTCAGCTACATGACCTCAAGTAAGGATGTTAGCTTTTGTACAAACTGCAGCAACAGGGACCAGTTCACTCATAACTGAGATCATTGGAGATGGAAAACTGAAGAAGAAAGTGCTGATAAATAAACAGCAAGTGTCACACAGGAAATATGAATGTTAATTAATTCTGCAGTGTAAATATTGGACATTTTCAATGGTTTAATTTCATCTGAATTCAGCCAGGAGAAGAAGTGTTAGTTGTCTCCTATTATATGTCACATACAGGACTACCAGCTTTACCAATGACTTACAGTAGGTGATGTGACTCAAGAGAAGTCCAGCTGAAATCTACAGACAATATGGAATTTGAATTTATAATGAAAAGTGATTAAGAAATCAAGTCAGTCCATTTTTTAACAACTCAAACACAGCCTATGTCAAGCTTTTGCTGGGTGGACATTGAGTAGCTGTGCAGATATGTTTCAATGATGGATCACTAGCCATGGGTGCTCACAACTCAGCATGCTCCAGCAGAGTTAGGACACTGATGGTTTTGGTACCCTCACACGTTGTACTTTGAAGAGCATGATCCCAGTTGTCCATGGCCCTTAGGACTTTTACAGAGCTCAGTTAAGCATGCTTTTTGTAGGAGGCAAGCGTGTGGCTTCAAAACAAATCCTGAAGAAAAGTTCACTTGGTAGCAAATAACTGTCCTTCCAGATTTCATAGGCTTTTCTGAGCAGGAAAAATAAAAATAAATAAAAAAAAAAATCATTCTTAGATGATACAATAAGCACTTTTATGTGTGTATCTCTGGCTCAGTTTCTTCACTTTTCTGCGTGTTCCCAGGTTGTAGGTCAGGGAATGGCCAGTATGGCCAGCATGATCCAGTAGGCTGGGATGCCCCTGTGATTACATCCATCTTCTCCTCTAAACTGGGTGTTCTCTCTGTCTTGCTCACACCTCCGTTTCCCTTCTTCTTCACCCGTCTCACTGTTCAGTTTTCCCCCACACAAATGAGAGTCATTCAGCTTTACCAACATTTTTCCTGACCCTGGAGACACACGGCACAGCCCCAACAGCCTCCAGTAGCTTTGCTATGCAGCACAGTCTTCGTCTCTAAGTACACAACCAGAATTCCTAACTTATTCAGAGGCAAGTTATCTAACTCATTGCACTCTTAGACACTCAAAAGAAAAAAAAAAGAGAAATCCATAAAAGGAATGAGGCTTGCAGTACACATGATGGGGCAATGAGCTGTCAAGTTTTATCAGTGCGTCCTTACAGAGAATTGTGTGACTCGTGGCTTTACTGTTCCCAAATAGGCTGTTGTCCCAAATCTGGGCCACTGAAACCCTTGTGCTGCTGTACAACACCGCACTTTCATACAATTCCTCCTATCAATAGGTGTAATGGCTTACTTCTTCAGGTCCTGCAAATCTGCATGGGCTCATTTAATTCAGTGGAGCATCTGAACTGCCTGAAAGCGACACTTAAAACATGAGTGTACATTTTAAAATGCATACAAAATACCCTAAAAATTAATTCATTTCCCCGAGGGGTCCCTTCTAGACCAATGTTCCTAAACAGAATTCATTATTTGCAAAATATTTCACAGATCTAACAGACGATCTGTTCTGGTTCACAGTTTAAGATTAATGATTATGACTGTTGTTTTAACTTTTAACGGAGCATGTGTGTACTACACGACTTGCACACCTTCTCATTCCAGTCAAGAAAAATGAGGAAAGCTCTAAGCACACAAATGAATATTAAAAAAAAAAAAAAAAATCACCTCAATTTCCTTTTCAGTAAAATAGCACTGGATTTTTTAAGAAAATAAAATATTACCATTTTAATATAACTCTTAAAGCAAGCTACTCTTTAAAAAAAAAACAAAACCCAATGCTCTTCTTAATACTCCTAATAATCCTATTCATGTTCCCAGATGAAATAATAAAGGCTGCTAATTTTTTTCACAATGTACATTTTGTAATCAAAGTTCTGCTCTGAAGAATTGTCACAGAGATGCTGCCATGTTTGTGAAATGGACGCCTCATTGTGTGAAGATAAAGGAGGTTCCTATTCATGCCACAGATTGCTTGTCTTTTGAGATATATTTTGTCGTCCATTTAGTCCATTTCCATAGCATGAAAAGAACGGAGAATTGTAATTAAGTGCAGTAGCGTATACAACAGTATAATCATAATTGCTAGAATTATATTCACAATTTTCCTCGCATGTTTTGCAGATGCTTTCTCTTTTATCCACATGTCATGTAGTTCATGTTCCCATTTTGTAGAACTTGCCATCAATTGGTTGCTACATGTTCTATGTGCCACCGTGGGGTTTTTTTTTTCCTCCTCCTTTGTGGAGGAGAGCAAGGGTCTGATCCACTAGAAACGTCCTACAGATTCCATTGTTTCCGTGGTTCTCCGAGCCCTGAGGGGTACCTTTCATTCTGCATCTGGTTTGTCATTTGCTCAGCCATGTACCGGATTATCCACTCGAAAAGAAACTGCACCGATTGTGCGCTCAGCCCATCAGCCTCAAAGTTCAAAAAAGTGCAAAGTACTTCTCCCCAGGAACAAACTGCGAAATGTATTCAAGATCAGAGTTTTTATTAATTACATGTGGCATTTGTAAGCCTCCTGCCGAAGCCTGCCATAGTGCTCTAAGTGGCATCATTTGTGCCAATTTAAAATGTAAAATGCAAGGTCTCCATCCAGCTTTAGTATTAGTTACAGAGTCCTAGGTGGGACTTTGTTATTCAAAATTCATATCTCAGGATGAAATTTTTTTTCTTCCTTGTAAAATGAGTCTATGGCAAGTACTCTGAAATATGGGTTTGGTTGTTGCTACTGGCTGCTGTTGAGGAGGACAAATAGCAGACTTCAACATCTATGAAATGATGGAGGAAAGACATGCAACAGGCAGAGTAAAGCATCAGGTGGGATTAATGTCTCACACAAGCACTAGACCTGGACTAAAAGTCTGGCTCTATCATGCCTCCAAAGAACTGGAAGTTTTCCACCAGACGGCTAAAAGCTTTTTTTTTTTTGGTCAGAGAGAATGAAGAGACCAGGCTACAGAGACCTTTCTGCATCATTTCTGTCTTTCCTCCCTTCCACCCAGTATGTGAAGTGTTCTGGACACTTTCTCCAGCTTTTATTTTCACAATTTTTTTCAATTTTTTTTTTTTAATATTTGTAGAAACTCTCTGCCAAGAAATGTCACACTGCCAGGATTTCCTCTTGCATCTAGAAAAACCTTCAAATACATCAGTGGTTACTATTTTGAGACTTTTTTAATGCATCAGGTTTACTAGATTCAGAGTACTTGAAATGTCTTGGACAAAAAATGAGACAGGTGTTTCCAGTGACTGACTTCTCCCCCAGTTCCTGTATGATCCTGTCTGATGTAATCCCATTTTCTTAACATCTTCTTCCTATCATCTCAAAGTCCTCTGCAAAAAAGAAATCAAAGGTTACATGTACAACTTTTAATGGACATATACCAGTCTTACTTTCACTTCCCCAAGGTATCTTTTGGACAAAATTAGTTAAATCTTTAAAGCTTTGCGTGTTTTCTTACTCTGTTTTTCATTTAAACTTTTGACTGGCAGGCATTTCCTTAGGTACACCTTTTATTCTCTTAAGAAATAATTTGTTTGAAATCAAAGCAAAATTGGATTTTCAGAAGGCTATTTTATCCTTCAGGAATGTATTCATGGTCCATGTTTATATTCTTTATTTATCATAGCTAAATGCATAAAATATTAACAGTGAAACAGGATCCTTGAGGGACAGTGAGTTGAAAGAGTAGTTTGGGATAGAGAGAGGGAAAGCATCCAAGAGCAGAGATTTGATTTATTTAGTTACCATAACAGCTGAAACACAGCAAACATTTTACAAGCATCCACTGTGTTATTATGTTGGAGTCAGCAGAGTCCCTAACAGAAGATTAGCAGAACTGGTGTTCACCAGAGCTGTGTGCTTCAAACACGTGCCAGGAACAGAGCATGTGGTTGGGTTCACTGGGAAAGTTCCTGGTGAGATCTGGAGGTCTGAGAATTTCTCCTCCTCGTCACTGGAAATCCAACCATCAGCTGAGCTTACAAATCTCAGCGTCTCTTGAGACTGCATCATGTGAAGTGCGACCTGTGTTGAGATCAGCACTTTGAAATGACCAAAGGTAATTTGTAAACATGCAAAGAGTGGAACAGGATGCTTGGGGCAGGATAGTGATGCTTCTTTTTTCCATACCTTCACCCTCAGCTTTTCAGTCTTTAGTCTTTGGTCTTAACCCTCCTATCTGTCCTCTAAAGCAGAAAAACATTTTCATGTTTATTTTATAAATATGAACAATTAAGACAGAAAATGAAATCTGTTTCCTGCCTTGAGCATCGAGGAAATCAGCACAAAACTGCCTTGCAATTCCTTAATCCCAGTCCTACACACAGGTCACCTCACATCTCTCCTTAACAGGGTAGAAAAAACACAGTGCTGCTGCACTGCCAGTCCCAGCCTCGAGCTCCATTCTCAGCATTTTCCACAATGGAATCCATGGTAAAATATCCATTATAGCAGCTCGGAAGTAACCCTATTTAAAATATATTTGCTTCTGTGTCTGCATTGCCTATAGAGATGAAATACGAATTTATGTGTGGCAATTTTCTTCATCACAATGATGTTCTTTTAGGGGTTGAAGGTAAACTTTTCTGAAATTACCCAGGTAATTTAGGCTGCCACTGCAAACTTGGGTCTAATTTGCTCTTTACAATCACCTGTCAACTGGAAATGTGTTTCAAATGGAAGGGAGGAAGGAACGGAAGGAATGGAAGGAAGGAAGGAAGGAAGGAAGGAAGGAAAGAAGGAATGAAAGAATTTGGAAAACTGGGTATACTGAGTACATTAAGTACTCAGAGAAAAAATAATAAGTTTTCCAGAGGAAAAAAAAAACCAAACTTACAGTGAATTATTTTTTTTTTTATGTCCTAGAATTTCTTTCCCCTAAAATCAGGAGTTATCCACATAGAAAGATCTGTCTGGCAGGAAGCTTATTCCTAAGAAAATACTTGTTTTTATACAGGGTTTTGAGTGTTTGGGGTTTTTTATCCCAGAATCTGAGGTTAGTCTATCATTAGACTACATTAAATAATAAGATGTTTGTATTGCGTTTTGCACTCAGTCAAAACAAAGAGGAAAGAGGTTGCATTTTCACTGTGAAAACACAGTAAGCTAGTTTTTTTATCCCACAGTAAGGGATTGTAAACAAGATAGCTTCATAGTATCCATTTCATTTATGAATGCTGAGAAATTTCAAAGATAGAACCATAAAGTTTTGGTTTCACTTCACTGAAGTGACCTGTATTTTGACATCACATCAAGCAAAAAAACTCACTTTTACTGGCAGTATGTGGAGAGGCTGTTTAATGGAAAAAGGTCTGACCTGAGCTTCAGAAGATCTGTATTCATTTTCACCTTCAGCTACAGACTTAGTGTGATTTCATCTAACAAATACATCAAAAGATAACACAAAGGTAGAAATATACAGAGAGTTCACAGAATCAAACCAGAATTTGCAAGTGATACATAGACTGTCCCCAATAGACTGGCATTGTATATATTTGAATAAGAAATAGCCTCTCCAAGGGTGTTTAAGACTTACAGCCACCCCTGGTCTCCAAGGAAAAGCTTTTCATTACATTTTCACTCTCAGACTCCATCTGGGATTAGAAAAAAAAATTATCTTGTATTGCTTGAAGCTGGAATTCACACAACTGTCAGAAATTTCACTTTCTCCTGAGATTTCTGCAGACTTGGGAGGTTTGGATGTGCTCCGCAGGAGAGGCTCAACTCTTGGAAGCCTATGTGAATATCACTGATTATTTGGCTGAATAGTAACCAAGAGAGACTTTCGTGAGATGTCTAATAATCCTTACTGACCCCAAGCCTCTGGGCACCCTTTCCTTCTTTGTGGCATCAGTATGCAAGTACATAGCAAGACCTGGCCAAAACACGTTTGAAAGTTGCATGTAGCTTAAAAGTACAAGCACAAGGAATTTAAAAGTTAAAGGTTCTTTGAAGAGCCTTTAAAGAAGGCTTCCTCAAATGTCTCACTGATGCCCACTGTTCCCTGGGTTGATGTGAAGTAGCTCACTCTCCACCGAATGATGAGGACAAATCTGAAAATGATGATGCAGCAATGTGTTGGGGAACTCTAGGCAAGTTCTGAGTTAGGTGGGGAGAAAACAAGTGTTGGAAAGAGCAGTTATATTGAGACAATGCAGGGACTCAAGGTGGTAACCCTCTGTACCAGCACCTTGCTGATGCTGTCGTATTGATTTCAGTTCTAGAGCCAAGTTGAGGAGTTCTTCGTCATGCCCATAGCACAGAGCAAGCATACTCTGAATTTCTGCAGAGGCATAAACTAGATAGTCCTCTAAGGTTACATCCGTCTTTTCCTAGCCTGGACTGATCCAGGCTCTGCAATCAAAAGCGAAAATCTTCCTTTGCTCTCTCTCTACTGATAACCAGCTGGAATCTATCTGATTCAAAAACAGATTGGAAAGAGGACAGTTTAGCGAATTAAAGCACAAAGAGAGAGCACTAGCCCTGGAAATAGGAGACTGAGAGCATGGGTTGAGATTGGGTACAGGGAGGTAAGGGAGCCTGGTACTCCATGGGCATTCCAGAGACATGGGACCTGGAAAAAAGATATAACATGGTGGGACCAGAGGTTGGTAAGGAAACTGAGGTCAGATAGCAAGCAAGAGGGAATAAGATGGACTTGGAGAGAAAAATTGGTTGTATAGGATTAGGAATAATAACAATTGTGTGAAAGTAAATCTGGAGTTATTGAGGGGGTAAAAAAAAAAAAAAGGAGATACTGAAATTGAATAAGAAAGTAGGAAAGTGGAAGGCTGAGAATAGGAAGGAGGAAAGAGATTCTCTGGGCTAGAAATTTGGGAACAGCACTAGGAAAGACTGGAACATGTTCCTTGCATTGGCAGAGTCATAATAGATAGGGAAAAATGAACAGCAGTTCAGAAAAACTGGTGGTTTTGGTCATCTAGCCAACCCACTCATAGTAGTGGTGTTGTCTGTGTGGGGAATCAGCCAGTGCTTGGTGCTATCAGCCCACGCTGACAGTCTGCACACCCATGTGCAGCTGGGTTACTAGCATGTTGCTCCTTCACTTTTCACATCGTGCAGAGCCTTCACCAGTGGGAACTCTGCAGGCTGTATTTGCAGCATAGAACCTCATGAGGCTTGCAAAACATGTGCCAGCCATCCCTTAAGAGGAGCTTCTATGCTGTTGCGGTTATCAAGTATTTTAGTGACAGGAGTCTGTGAAATGTAACTAAAGTTTCCAATTCTACCAATGAATCATGTAGGTTTCAACATTATGCCAAGGAATGGGATTTGCGTTTTCAGTAATTTCATTCTTGAGAATCTAGTAAACTACATGAAAAATCCCCATTAAAAACATAATTAATAATAAGATTGTAAAAATCAGGCACGCAACAGTTAAACGCACAAGAAACCTTAAATCATCGTACTCTTTTCTCACCCTCCACCCTGCACTGGAATACAGCTGGAGTTCATTAATATTTTGAAAGACTTAGAATGACAGAAAATCCCATATGGAAATGAACAGAAAAGTTTGGCTAGAGAGCATTCAGGATAAAGAAAAAAAATCCACACACAGCATAAGAAAAAGGAAACAACATGCTGCATCAATTGCTCTTCTGGACCAAGTGAGACCAGGTCATTCAGAAAAATTATGATCACGTAATTAAAGACCTGTACATATATGTTTATTTAAGGGGATGCAAGCAACTAAAATTCTCTGGAGAGCCTGATGTTCTTTTTGTTAATATTATTATTTTGGTGGAGCATGGGATGCAGAGGATGGGTAGCTAACTCTGCACGTGATTGTGTGTGTACGTGTACTACAAGTAGTTATTAAGTTCAGTATTAATAGATAGTGTTTAAAACTCTGTAGCTTGTTTCCTGTATTATTTGGGATTTATAACCTACTTCAACACCTGCAAATGGTTCCTGTGGCAATCCTTTACATCAGCTTTGGTACGGGGAGACAGACGCAACAGCTGGGCCCTGTGCTAAGACACAACCACTTAAATGTTAGAAATGGCACAAGGCAAACAGAATTGTCTCCCTCTACGTGCCTCAGTGAAATGACATAATGATCCAGCAAAAATAAAAAAAAGTATATTTCCTGTTTCCAAGTCCACTTCATTTTCATAATCAAAGGGAACCAGCTTTGCAAGTGTAAAGGCACCAAACTTAGAAGAACTTTGTTCTCTTTTTTCAATGCAGTCACCTAATGATACAGCTGAAGGATGTTCATCTATGAAGCAAAAACTACCAAAAAAACCACTATATAAATTTTTGTAAATGTTATCTTTGCTATAAATTAATACAATTGCATATATTATAAAACATAATAAATAATAATATAATACCTTTATATGCAATGCAGAAACCTTTAGCAAGGAAATATTCCACTTTCTCATATTTTTTTCCCATGAGGTCAACATAAGAAAACAGAACATCCATGACGAGTGTTTCTTGTAATGCTTAATTTTACAGTACAAAGATGCTCAGCCTCTAGAGTGTAAGGCTAGAGTGTAGATCTACCACCTGAACAAATTAAATACTGGGTCAGTCTTTTTTCAAAAGGTATTTCTGATTAATGTTGACAGATCACTGTGGCACTGATGACACTGATGATCAATTAGTTAATGTTTGTACAGTACTGTGGAGATGTAAAGCTCTATAAGTACTGAGCATTGTTATTATTATGAGTACACTTCAAGATCCTTAGGTAACTGTTGGGAGTACAGTAGACACGATCTTAATCTATTAATAGCCCTTTATAAGTGCAGGTGTTCACAGACTGCCAAAACATCACTATTGTAGTGTAATTCTCTATTTCTTTTTCTTTTCTTTTTTTCTTTTTTTTTTTTTTTTTTTTTTTTCCCAGATAGCATGGGTGTCATGAATGTTAACAACATGGGAACAAAATTGCTCCTGTCATCTTCTTCCCATTTTTGTACATACATCATATGAAAGAGTCTGTCTCCTTAAAATGACAAGAGGGAATCGCCTCCCCCTAAGACTCCAATCATCTGCATATGGTCTTTAATTTGGGATTTGAGTGCCAGATAATTAGTAGTTCAGGTAGTATCACACTGTTTTGTGAGTCCCACGGCCCAATTAGTAAATCAGATTGTAAAAGGTTACTGGAATGGGCCTTTAATCTTAACAGCATTTTACTGTTATTGCGTGTAGTAGGCAGAGCATCCTGTAGCAGGGACAGGAGGAAGGAGAAATTTAGTGTCCTAGGAGACAATCTGCTTATGGAAATTGGTACAGCTCCTTATTTACATCTGCTGGGAACTTGGCTCCTGGCCTTATAGATACTGTACATAGTGTCTATAAATTGGTCTCTAGTAGCCAGTAAGTTAAAATCTACCCAGTGAGGATGCGTGCAATGAAAGGTAAAAAACAATAATCCAAGATCAAAGAAGCATAATAGAGTTCTATTTCAAGTTCCAAATGCAGCTGAGAATCATAGAATCATAGAATCATTAAGGTTGGAAAAGACCTCAAGGATCATCAAGTCCAACCCAACACCACCTCACTCACTAAACCATGTCCCCAAGCACCACATCTACACATTTCTTGAACACCTCCAGGGATGGTGACAAGCTTTCCAAGCAAAAGAAGTCAGTGTAAACTCAGCTAAGGTCAAGAAAAAAATCAGGGCAATAAAAATGTGTTTTTGAGATATTTTTTTCTCTCTCTTAACATGCAGACATACACAATCACACCCTCACACCTCCAAGTGTGAACCAGTGTTGGTAATTTCTCAGAGGGTTTGCCAAAGGAGTGCATTCAGAGACAAGTTGGAGCTGCAGGTGAAAGTCATCACATGCTAAATTTGAAGCCCACAAGGTGTTCCCTCTGTCCAACCTGCCCTAAACAGGGTGTCACCCAGGATGGACAGAGTGTGGGAAGCAGGGGTCTGGAAAGGGGTATCTCATTGGTGCCCCGTGCATTGACACTTCCAGATGTGCAAGGGGTCTGAGGGAGGAAGCCGGGTGGGCAGAGGTGGTCCAGCTGCCTTTACTCAGTGCATCTCTGCGTGGTCTTGGGCAACCACTTCACCTCCATCCCCTGCTTGCTCCTTCTGCAAAATGGAGGTGACAGCTCTGCGAAACGCTGCAGGAATATGAAATATTAGCACTACTAATTCTGTTTACAGGAATATTTGTTCCTCTTCTTGTTACAGAAGCCTGCTATTAGTCCCCAGCTCCCATTTATTATTGCTCAATACTGTCCACACAATCACCAGTTCTCATTATGAAAATAATTGCTGCCTGTATCACTGTGTTTTTGTTTGATAATATATTTCATGTTCAGGAGGGCCTATTAAAATTATCTAGTCTGACCTCCCACACAGTGCAAGCATTATATTCTCACCGAGCCATTCTTACAACAAATCTCAGAGCGGAGCTATTAAAAATACCAGCGTATGTTCATGGGCCAGGGTTACCACTGTAAAAGGAACATAACAAGGGATCAGCCCTTCCCTGAAGAATTTATAATTCAACTGGATCCCACAGTAGGGTGAGAGGTAAGAAATGTGTCTGTTTTTAAGATTATTAAGAGAATCTCTGGAAAGCCCAGAGAATAAATCTACTAGCTTCCAGTGTATTGTTTTACCCCCCACAGCAATCTTTCTTGTGACGAATAAAAGAAAAAAATATTTTGTTATTGTAATTCTCTGTCACCTCTTTTTTTTAATCAGTGTATTTTTTTTAAGATAATATTCAATATATTTCCCAAGAAAGTAGTCGGACCTCAAGTCCTCTTCCCAAGAGTTGAGGTCCTTAAGAACCTCTGCACTGATTTTACAGGATTTCTGCCTGTGCCATGGTCTGGATATTCCCAATATTCCACACCACCCATCACTGTCATTGCCAGCAAAGCAGCCTTATGAAGATGGAAAGCCTCCCCTGTTAATTTTCAGAGCTGTGCTCTCAACCCGCTACACAGGGCATTAGCCTCCCAACTCCCATTAGCCCCCACTGTGCCGAGTCAAGAATCAAGTGCATAAAGGATGTCAGGCATTGTACGCTCGTGGTAATCAGATTTGCTGGTCACTTAGCCCCAGCTGCACTTAAAAATGTGTGTTTAGAATAAAAATGTTCCATAGTAGCAAAGCTGAAATACTTGACAGGAGGTTTGTTTTGTTGTTTGGGTTTTTTTTTTCTTTTAAGCCATGTAAAATATACTTTAGATGCCAGCATACGAGGAAAATTGTCCCAGATTGCTAATGTGGTGTTGGAATTTAAGTAGGCTTTTACCAGAGCAGATGTTGGTACTGTCACAGCAATTAAACTTTCCAGCTAGGCTTCCTGCATATGCAGAGTTATTTATATGATTGTTTGTACAGTCCTGAAGCCACAGTCTCTATCAAGCCTCCATTGTGCTGAGTGCCGGATGAGTACAAATAAAGAGACAGTCTCTGCCCTGGTGAGCTTCGTCTGCAAAAATAACGTCATTACTTCTCGGCTCCGTGTCACAGTTCAAGGAGAAGCACCCAGGCTGGAGGGGAAACAGCTGAAACTACAGGATTTGGTCCGTCTTCCCCTTTTCATGGAGGAACATAACACATAATAACAGCCGGCTCTTTTCTCTTCACCCCGTGCTCCCTGCTGTCAAACTCTGCTCGCTGCCGTGGCATCTGACAAGCAAACCTTTCCCTCAGCCTCACCTTGCATTTTTTTTTTTTCACAGGAGCGCATTATTAGCAACATAAATTACAGTCTGAGGTCAGTGCTATCGAGCACATGGGATTAAAATTGCGTGCTTTAAAATAAAAATGTCAGTCTGGCAGGTGCACGTGGTCAGCTCTGGGGAATATTTCTGACAAATATGAGATTTCTTTGAAAATAGAAGTTTGGAAGGGAGAAGTAATTGCAAATTTGGTTGAAGTTTGATTAAGTAAGAAGTTATAAGCAATATTTTTTTTTTCTAGATATCCCCACATTTCTTTAAAAAATCTATGCTGAAATAAAGAAAGCGACATCAAAATCTTAAATTATAAACATTATGGCAATAAAATAGAGCATTCCATCTGAATTAAAAAATAAATATATGAAGTTTGTGCCCAAAAACCAAAAATATTTTGGGGAAAAATATACATGGAAAATAATAATCTTTAAGCTCTAAGCTCTCCTCCCATCTTAGTTTTTTGGCTTCTTTCAGTGACCAAGCCCCAGAAATGCAGCAGGCATGCAGCTGTGTTTATTACTCGATTTTTAGGGCCATTTTTATTTAAATGACTGGGAAGGGTTTCAGGGAAAGGTCATTTGTATTTAGAATTGTCTGGAAAAGTATTCCTTACTCCAAAACAAAATTACAGAAGGGTTAAGGTCTGAGGTTGGGTTTGGGTTCCTCTCCAGACACAATTCAAACCCCAGGGGCTTCTGCGGTATATTTAGATTTGCAAACACATCAGACAGAGAGCAGCCACTTAGAGTGGGGCTGAAATGAATATTTCTTATCTAGGTTTGAAAGTACTGCACACGTTATAATTAGAGCTGTAAAAAAAAAATTGGAGATCTTCATCTCTTCCAACTGACAGGGCAGCTCTGCTTATTAGCCATTTATTAGCTGTGAAGTTGGCATTAAAAATTTGCGTTGCCCAAGACCATATGGAAACTTCAAATGACAGTACAGACCTCTTGTTTAGCTCTGATACACTGCCTAGCAAAAGGAGATTTTCTTTTTTTTTTTTTTTTTTTTTTTTCCCCCAGTGTTTGAACCAACCTTTTGCATGCTGATATTGATACCGTATGGAGCTGGGACTGAAGCACATCAGCAGAGCTACACAGAGTCCATGGGGTAGCAGGAACATCCTTGAAACCTTTTTTTAGGGGGTGACACCACTGATGGTCATGGGTCACTCTGTTTTCTGTGTTCCTCACCCTACTTCCCCTGGGCCTTAGACAGCCAAAGCAAAAATGAGAAACTAGAACCAACCCCTTAAAATTATTGCAAGAAGGTTTAATTCTATTGTTTCTTCTCATTTTTTGTGTCTTCTTGGTAATTCAGAAAAAAAAAAAAAGTACGTGTTAGTCTGCAGTGAGCAGCTGATCCCAGGCAGCAGGGACAGAAATTTCTCTTTTGATTAGTGATATTTCTACTTTAATTTGTACGTGCACAGACTGTAGCAGATCACAAAGAGGCAGCAATCTGCTTTCTGGACTCACCCAAGGGGTCTGGCAGCTCTGCAGGGTGTCACCTCCTGGATGCTCTTGTTAGATTGTTTCTGCTAAATACTTTGCAGCCTTTAGCTCTCACTTAGAGCCTTCCACTACTTGTCTCTTAGCTTACATCTGAGGATCCAGCCCTAAAATACATTCTTTTTAACCCAGACCGATTGTTTGATGCTGACACAAACAGGCAAGTTAGAGAGGCAGGAGACCAGAATAACACAAAGTTGCAGGAGCCTGATCACTGAGGTTTGAAAGTTCAGCAGACAACTCTCTGTAGTTCAGTTAGTCTTCTGCTATTCTTCAACAAATTTAGGGAATGCAAATTTTTGCTGAACATCAGGTCTATTTTCTGTATGAGACATATAGTGCACAGCAACAATAAATTGGAATACCAGACAGCTTGGTTACAGCTAGAGTCCTTCAGTTTACCATCACGAAAAAGACATACTTGATAGGACAGAGGGCCCCCAAGGCTGTGCAAAAGCAGTCATAAACATTAGCCATAGATGAGAACAGCGGAGAAATTCCAGACAAATGTTCTGGCTATGATCAGACCACACATGTATTTCCTGATAGTGCAAGAGACTATTTCTGAGAAGCTGTGATTGCGAGATTACAGCTGGATTTTGCTGACAGAATCTTTGGCTTCTTTCTTCTACAATCATTGCTAAATATGAACAAAAAATTTGCTCCATTGTCTGTAATTTGAGGCATATGAAATGAAAGTATAACACACTAAGTGAAAAACAATGCCGTATGGGTTGGAGTCCCTGTTCCAGTAGCGTGCTGTTCATTTTCTCCATATATAACAACCCTCCTGCTCTGTCTCTGATATAGTCACCTATTTTCCCCATGTTGCTCAACATTTATATAAAAAAAAATCCAACTGACGTTTCGACACCCCAAGGCCCTAAGTCATTGATAGTCCATGCAAGTAGGGCTTCCACAGGCATGTCAGCAAGAGCTGAGGACTGAAAACCGCATGACAGTTCCTCCCGTGGTCCAAGCCAGCCCAGGAACCGCTCGAACATATTGACTTAGGTCTGTGACTCACTAATGAGTCCCACTGTGGTCTCACTGTTGTTTTTAATGCTTTCAGAGGCCTTACGTGTTGAAGCACATTCTGTAATTACACACCTAAGCCAACCCCAGGCTTCTGCTGGCTCATGTTCCACCACTGGAGAGTGCCATGCTAATGTGATTAACCCCACTGGGGCAGGCAGAGGTCTCCTTCACAAAAGTATAGCTGGGACCAGCTTTCCCCCCTCAGTCGTTAGAGTTTTGTTACTGGAAGCAATGAAAAAATAAATAAATGGTCATTGCTTCATCTTACAGGTCTGCAAGACCACTTGCATGCACCATCTTGCTTGCCTAAGCCCCTGGCGAAGGACACAACCATGTGCTATGTGAGTTAAGGTGGAAAGCAGGCTTGATTTGCTGGGTGTGGGCTACGTGTGTAAGGCTTTGTCTTCCAATAAGCCCCATGAGTGTAACTTCAGTAGGGCTTGTGCTTTGCTCCAGCACAGGAATGGATTTAGTATGTTGGATACTGCGTCAGCCTTATAACCAGTCCTTACTGTGCCTTGTCTTCAGTTTTGGCATCAGAGAGAATACAGGTCTGCACACACACAGTGGCTGTCAGAGTCAAAACACAGCTATTTGGGGTTCCTCTGCCAGCTTGGTGATCATTTCTGTTCCCACATTGCTGAGATTCCTACAACAGTCACCATAAAGAAATAGAAAGGTTTGCAAGCAATATTCTTCTACCACCAGATAGCAGAGTGACTGGATCTATGCAATTGGAGACACCAGTCAAAATCCACATCAGCTAGTGCGAGCCAGCCTGTTGCATCATTTTAAATTTTTTTAATTTTTTGTGTTCTTTCTTTTTGATACAGACTCAAATGGATGTGTCATCACTTTTAATATGGGCTTCTGGACAGTACTAAACAAAGGAAAATTCTACTAATATGCAATTATCTTCACTAAAAAAAAATTCAAGAGTTCAAATGCTCTCTATTGTAAGATCTTCTTTAGAAAATTTACCTTTGGGTATGTAATAAAATGGGTATGCAATATCTTTGAGGAAGCTGAGTTTGCCTTAAGGGAAGAATTAGACAATCTAAAAATTCCTCTCTGAAATATCTCTTTTGTCGAGCAGTTGAAGCTGCCATAATTAAGCAGTGTTTTCGTCTTGCACAGGTTTGTTTACATTTGAGGAAATGCAATGGAACAATTAAAATGTAATAATATGGTAAATAAGATCTCAATAGTTTATTCAGAGCAAATAAAATGAATGTTGATGAACACATTTTTTGAGACAAGAATAAAAAACTGACTTCCAAGACTGTATAGAAATTTCCTTCATTTGTTTGGAACAAGCATGTTTGTATTGTACCTATCATCAAAGAAGAAAATTCAAGTATTCCTATTTAGGGACAGAAGTACATGTAAAGGATGAACTAATTCTAAATTAGATGAACTTGAATAATATAGAAATTATGACATGGCAAACACTTTTGAAATATCATATGCCAACTTTTTCCTAAAAGTATTTTTATATATGTATACTCTACTGTGTAGCTATGAATTTCTTTATACTTTTGGAATGGAAATAACAGAGAGTTTGATTTTTTGCTGTTAACTGTAACGGGATCTGTACCATTAGCTTCAATAGTGCATGACCAAGACTATTATTACTATTATTTGTTACAAAGCCATCTAGAAGTGCTAAATAAATAAATAAATCAGAGTCACATTGCACCTATGTATAAAGGCTTACAAGTTAACAGCATGCTTTGTTACACAGACTCTACTGCTTCTGATGAAAATCTTTTTTCACAACTTTATTTATTTAGCTTTTTTCTCTGAAATAGGCTTAAATAAGTCAAACGATGCATCTTCCATTCACTTTGTAAAATGTTTTTTGTCTCATAATTACTTACTCACACAGTCAGCAGAGAAAGTCTTGTTTATTTTCCTCCAAATGTATTGTTTTTAGATACAGAGGAACATTTTAAACACAGAGAAACAGTTTTGTATGATTTGCAGCTCAAATTAGTACACTCAGAAAACATGTTCAGGGATGGCTGCTTAACTCTGTAAGTCCTGGGTTCCAGTGATTCCAGGCCAAAAACAGGATAGAAGAATTGTTTGGCCATTTTTAATATGAAAGAATAACAGCAGAGTGCTTCAATGAAAAGCAATAGGGACAATCCTTCAGAAATTTGCTTGATCTTGCCTTCAACATCCAACAGCCCAGTGCTCAAAATTTAAAGCACAGTCACGAGTTTGAGAGGATGTCTAGTCCAACAGAATAGAATTATTGCTGCACCTCTAGGGAACGCAACAGTAGCAACTACTAAACTCGTTAAATGCAGAGTCAAAGACATATGCGGACATCTGAGACATCTGAGGTTTAATGTTTCCTGCAACCTATGGAGAGTGCGATGCAGTGTGGGGAGGTGGTTGAGTCATCATCCCTGGAGGGGTTCAAGAAACATGTAGATGTGGTGCTTAGGGACATGGTTTAGTGAGTTAGGTGGTGTTGGGTTGGACTTGATGATCCTTGAGGTCTTTTCCAACCTTAATGATTCTATGATTCTATGATAACCAGGTCCTGTGTTGTGGCTGGACTGAACTGAAGAGCGACTTTCAAACAGCATAGCAGAACCTCAAGAAACTTCAAAAATGGCTGAGTGCACGTGTTTTTTTTTTAATTGAAGGGCTCAGTCTGTTTTCCATACAACCTGAACAGTATATTGCTTACTTTTGTAGATTCATACATAATAAAAACTGAGGTCAGTAACATCTGCAAGTCTTCTCCAGTCAGTGTTGAACCAGATTTCCGTCAGTGCTGTAGTAAGCCAAGAGAGCCTTTGACCGTGCATTATCTATTTATGGTCAATTATATTTATCTAGCATGATGTGCCTAGATAAGAGCAAAGAGTCTTTTTTGGTTTTGGTTGGAGAAGATGAGTTAGACTCATTCTCCACCAGTGAGGCTTAAGTAGTTTGAAAGACAGATATGAAATGGAGTAAACAAGCGGGTCTCCACTCCACAGTTCCTCTGGGCACAGTGTGAACTAACTGCTGCCGAGCAGGAAATCAAGTGCTGCAAACCCATCCATACACACTCCTAGCAGAGCTGTGAGGGCTGACATGCCTGCTTCTGCCAGGCTGGAAAAGGTGCTTGCTGTGGTTACCCAAAGCCTTAACTTTGAAACTTGAAAGCATAAAATTAGTCTTCAGGCTTAATTAAATGCATGGTACATAAGGCTTTCTGAAGTCCCCAAAATCTTAGAGCTACTGTGACATTAGCTGGAGCGAGCTCATTGTAGACACTTTTGTGTTTCACTGCAAAACTCAAGACTTAATCTAAAATACCAGATTTAATAATGCTGGACATTGCAGTGTTAACTGTCTGAGGCTACTAAAGCTCATTAGCTAATTAACAGTTGCTTTATTAATTGCTGTAAAGTCCATAAATGAAAAGCTCCAGTCATCCATTAAAGATACAGTGTAAATAATTTGTACCTGCAGATTGCATCTCTTGTAAAGCACGGAGTCATGTGTACCAATAATAAACAACAAAACTCTAACAAAATCTCACAAATAAACTCGTCCTCTCAGTAGGTTTTATTCTTCCTCATCCTTCACCACTAATTCTTGGGCTTTATTCTGCAAAAGTTTCCCTTTTTTTAGCTCTTTGTTATCAGTAAGCAAAAATGCTTCCTACAGATGAGGACATAGATTTTTCTCCATTTGTTGAGGCATTTTCTTTGCTGTGCTCTCAAAATTTGCTGAAAGGGAAGGAGATAACACTTCTGAACACGAGGTGGATGACAGATGTAGATCCAACAGAGAAACGGACTACAGCAGCTGACTGATGACGCAGAGATTTCACAAAGGCCGCTTTGTTTATTCTCACTGAATTTGAGATTTTTCTTCTTCCATTTGTGTCAGTGAGAACAAGGAGAGTTCAAATCACTCACTGAAGGAAGTGCAGGGGGTTTTTAATTACGCGAATTTTGTTCTTTTTGTTTTGGCACTCCAATTTAACCAAGTCAGACCCTACCATTGCAGGTGGGAAGTCACTGGGGAGGTAGGTGCTGCCCAAGGTGTCTGCCTGTACTTGCTAGCAGTAGCCAGTTGCATCTTTACTTTCCACCGGGTTTATATTACACAGTTAAGGAAAATTACATTGAGAGAGATGGTCTTTGAAAGCTACACAGTGTCCACTGGTTTTAGTGGCCTTTGAAAAAAAATAGGTTTCTTTGTCCAGGGTAACTTGCAAGTTTGAAGTTTTGGGTAATCGATTACCTTGTTTATAAGATATGGGAATAGTGGAAGATAGATTAATGATTTCAACATGTAGTATTTTTCACAGAAGGCTTGGATTATCCTTTCCAAGTCAAACAGGTTGCACATCACTAAACCCAGTTTGGTGGTTGATTCTTTTACATAAAATATCGGTCCCAGCAGCAATCAGTTTTTGGTCCAAGAGACGGTTTGATGCATGCCTCAATGTTTAGGGTGGAATTCCTTATTATTTATGATCCATTTGCTTTAAAGAGCAAATACAGGTACTAGTTAGTCTGACACGATGGGATTCATTGTGTGGTGGCTTCTATGGTTGGATGATGCTCTTGGATTCATTGTCTTGAGGACCTGATCTACCTCCCGATGCCTAGTGGGAATCAATGGAAAGGCTCCCTCTCTATCAGAGGTGTCTGGATTAGGTCCCTCCTGCAGAATTAGAAGTAGCTCCTTCTCAGAGAAAGAGAATGAAGAAGAAAACAAGCTCTTAAAACAGTTAAGGATGCTCTTCTTTTTTTTTTTTTTTTTTCTTTTCTGAGGGCTGCTTTAGGCATTGTGCTGAACAAGTATATAAAACGAGCCTCTTGTGAATTACAATTGTTATATATTTCCTTTTAAATAAAGACTTGGCTCTTTGCCCTGAATAGCACAAAGGATTTTTTTTTCCTTTCTTTTTTTCTTAAGATTTTCCATTAAATTACTAGCAGAACATTAAGTTTAAACACTGGCTTTCTTCTCTAGGGAAAAGACTGGTATATTCATGTCTGAGGTGGTGTGTGTCTGTCAGGCTTTTTTTCCCACCCAATTTATGCTGTATTTAATCAAGCTTCTTTTTTTTTTTTTTACAGTGCTTAGCTTGGATAAACAGCTATCTCTAGCTTTTAGCAGTTTACGAGAAGAAGCTCTTCTTTTACTGTCCACTTGCAAGAGTTTAGTGAGGCTACTTTTCATTTTGCAGTTATCTTTGACCTCTACAGTCCTGTTATATACACAATTGAGATGTCTTCCTAGGTTACATATGTTATTTCAACAGACATCATAGAATTAAGTAGCAGAATGACAACATGAATAGGCAGTAGTCTAACTAGGTCAGTAACAATGGTGGTACAAGCACAAATTGTAATCCCATGTCCTCTTCTAGTAGATACAACATGAATTTGCATTTAGAGCCATTTTCCAGTTTGGTTATGACAACCCTGCAAACATAGCCCTGCAACCTGAAGAAGTCGGCTCTTTCTTTCTAGCAGTTCCCATTTTATCACAGTAGCTGCAGCAACTGTAGAAATTTGATAAACACCAAACTGGGCACTAAGAGAGGGCAAGGACAAATAGCTGAATAATGGATGAGGGGTAATCACAGAATCATGGAATGGTTTGGGTTGGAAGGGACTGTAGTGAGGCAATGGCTCAGGTTGCCCAGAGAAGCTGTGGATGCTCCATCCCTGGAGGGGTTCAAGGCCAGGCTGGATGAGGCTTTGAGCAACCTGGGCTAGTGGGAGGTGTCCCTGTCCATGACAAGGGGGTTGGAATTCAATGCTCTTTAAGGTCCCTGGCAACTCAAACCATTCTATGATTCTATGATTCTATGATTCTATGATCTTCACAGATGTGCCATGAAGTTCCCCTCCTGTGCAGCCCTCTGTCTCCCAGCACCGTTATTGATCTCATCAGGTCTTGTCCTCCTGAAGGCTGGATCCAGCTAAGCTCAGAAGGGCATCTCCACAGACCCAAGTCCTTGCTTGGTTTAGGTGCAGGTTGCTCTTATCTATTTTAATTGCATGACCTTCAATATGTTCTGTAGTCTACAGTTGCAACACTTTCAGATAGTTCTTCCATACATCTTAACAAGTCTGTGGAAAGAGCTCTGGATGATCTGTCAAAAGCAGATGAGAATGAAATAAGAGCAGCCATGGGAATTATAGAATTAGAACCCAAACCTTAGGAATCTACTGCTTGCTGGAAAAGTAAGCAACAAGGAAAAAATCAGGCAGAATTCTTTTTTTTTTTTTAATTTTTGAGCATGTGATAGAACCATACACTGTGGGAATTAGTTCAGAAATATCACAGTGCAGTATAGTCTCAACAGGACAAGGAGCAGGTAGCCAAAAAAAAAAAAAAAAAAAAAATACAGTGTTTATACACCTTTTGCACAAAAGGTACATGAAATTTGTGGTAGGTTTTAAAAGTACACGTGCCCTGGGATATGTCAGGTCTCTGCCATGCTTGTAGCTCATGAACTGCTGTCTGATCTTCTGCTTTACCTAACTCCAGATAGAACGTTCAGATAAATATTCTCTCTGAAAGTGTAAAAAAAAACCTAGTGTCTAATTTTTCTTTTTTTTCTTTTTTCTTTTTTTCTTTTCTTTTTTTTTTTTTTTAAACAGGAGTGAAGTTCTTAATAAAACATTGCTAGCAAAAAACCCAACCAAACCAACAAAAAAACCACACAACCAAAAAAAACCCCAACAAAAACATATAGTATTAATAGAAACCACAAGAGTTGTTAAACATTAGCATCCTGATTTTATATTTTATTAACCTTCCTGTAACAGAGAAACAAACACAACTTAAGGAATTTTGGCACATGAATGAATGAACTGCAGCTACAGGAATCCTGCGAGGACACTCAGCTTTCACTGTGAAATCAGTCTGACTTACCTGTCATGGCAGAAAGTGGTGTCCTCACCTTTCTGGGACTGTATTTTACTAATTACACATTGATCTTTGCTCCAGCAATATCAGGGACCCCATTGAACTTGTGACCTCACTTCGCTGGTAAGCTTAGAAAGGGAAGACAGCTCTGCTATGCCATGCTAGTGTAAATAGATAAGAGAAAGAAGGTATGGATGAGAAGGAAGGTTAATTAATCCTGTCTGAGGATTTTTTATCAACTTGTATGTCATTCTGAGTAAATTATTTCCTAAAAATTATAAACTGAGAACTACACTTCATTTGCAGCAGTATCCTTAAAGCATCTCCTATTAATAAAGTACTTTTATGAAACTCTGCATTAGTACAGGCCCACAGCTGGACTGAGAAATCTCTCCTGAGCTGGATGATCCCAAACCAAGCCGAAATCAGAAAGGAATGAAGTCTGAGAAGCACGTTTTGGCATTCTTGTAACACAACAGGAAGGCTGTTATCACTTGGGGTACACAACCAACCCCTGGAAGAAATTGTTTTATAATCTGCCAAACTAGCCACAGAATTAGGCTGTGCTCAAAATTAATTTGAGCCTGAAATATGCATAACTTAATTTCTTTAATTGCAGATTTTTCCCTCTTCAGACGTGCTTTTGCAAAAGATGATGTGAATCTACCCCTTTATAGTGGGGTTCATTCACTGGAAAAAAAAAAAAAAAGGCACCTGATAAAAAAATCCACGGAAGTTTTTCACAATTGCTTTTTCACTTTGGTCTGCTGCTAATAGGAATTATTGCCTTCCTTACAGATTCTAAAGGAAATCACTAAGCTAGTTTCAGATACCCTGATACAGTAGTGAATTTGCCAGTGTTTTGATTCTAGTTTTAAACAATACTTCTTGTTCCAATCAATGAACGATCCACTCCTAATTTTTCTAGATATGACCATAGATGAACACCAGCAACTCAGAAGGAGTAAATACTTAATTTGGTGAGGCAATTATCTCTGGGTTGTTGGGTAGGGTTCTTTTTCTGATTTTTTTTTTTTCCTCCAACCAACATAGGTCTCAGTCTGGCCAGGAGAAGTGGAGGAAGAACTGATGTCAACATAACATACTGGTATCAATGGACACTTCCATTGTGTTTAAAGAAAGAGAGATATAGTGACAAGGATAAAAAGGTGTTTACATTTCCCCAGGTGACCAAGCCAGCTACCTCTGGGGAGCATTAGGTTTCATGTTGTGAAGCTAATACACTTTGTGGCAAAGCAGAGCATGTACGACAGTCCCAGCTCACCAGGGTTTCCCCCACTTCACAAAAACAATCAAGATGCTTTGTTCCAAACTTCACTTGAGAGAAGCCTATTTATTTTGCAACTGGGGAATACGAGATACGCATCTCATTTAGGAGAACCTCCTAGAGACACAAGACTTGTCAAAATGATCTTGGGCAGAGCTGGGAGCAACAACAATACCATAAACTAAATTTTGCTACGTAAAACCAAGGCAGTCTTCGTGACTGAGGCAGTGTCTATTTATTTTAAGCAAATAGAGAGTTACAAAGGTGTATGAAGGTTTATTTTAGTGAGAAGTTTGTAAGGCTAGTATATAGCTAAGTCTTCAACGACACAGCAGTTACAACATCATTCTGAATTGGGATGCTATGGCTGAAGCTAGGTTAGATAACTGAGGTAGGAGAATAGATTATGATATGCCACCGTCCAGCTTAATTACCTAATTATTAAGGTATTGTGTACTAAGGATTCAAAGATCTCTTGATTTTCAGGGTGCTCTCTGCCCCGGGACTCTGTTGGTCACTCCATTTTTCAGGGTTTGGCATTTTCTTTCCTTAAGTTGTTTCCCCAAAAGCAGACTTATCCTACCTTCTCTACAAGCTGTAATCAGCACCAGGTCAAAGCAATTAATTCACTTCAAAGAGCTGTAGCTGCACAGACCCATATGGCTGCTTCCCGTGTGAATCTGTAAGCTAATTAGACTTGACTTATTTTGCCCTCTTCCATTTTCTTCTACCTGAGGACCCAGTTCTCCAGTGCCTCCTACTCTGCACCCACATACAACTCCTCTGAAGTCAGCTTCTTGCCACTAGGAAGTTTTCCCATGCATTCAACCTAATTCTTTCCCATATTTAATTCAATTACATTGTCATAACTGTGCCTTTTTACATCTCCTTAATGCAGGGTTTGGCACAGGTACAAGAAGTTTATAGCTGGGTAGATTTAAAGGGACTACTGTGGCCATCTCTGTAGAGGAATGGTCTGTATTTATTAATGTCATGTTGCAGAGTTGGGTTTAGGGCAGAGAAACCAGGACAGTTCTCCAGAATCCTAAGTGTCTGGGGTCAGCAGGCCATGTTAAATGGCAATGGGAATTATCCAACATAGAAAGAGCCTCTGCTTGGGGAAAACACACATCTAATGCAGTTATTTCCACATGGAAAGTCAGTTGTGATCTCCAGAGTTCTATCAGCACAGTTGTGTCAGACAAAGTTGTACAGGTGTTCAATCTCTGACTGACACGACGGCAACACCAGAAGCACCACCAGCAGCCACAGGTTTTCTGGCAAAAGTGACATTCTCCTGGTATATTTTGTTTTATCCATTGGAAGACAATTTTATTTTATCAGCACAGAGTACAACACTGTTGATTAAACATAGCAGGAAATTTAATGGTCAAGATAACAATTTTACTGACTTGGTAAAGCATTCCAATGGTTAACGTGTATTAATAAGACAAAGTGATACTTCACATTCACAGAATCATAGAATCATAGAATCATAGAATCATTAAGGTTGGAAATGACCTCAAGGATCATCAAGTCCAACCGTCAACCCAACACCACCTAACTCACTCACTAACCCATATTCCCAAGCACCACATCTACACATTTCTT
>NW_010118025.1:0-2296 GCF_000699245.1 Pterocles gutturalis
CTTGTCTTGTCACTGGGCACCACTGAGAACATTTTGGCTCTGTTAGGTATTTATACACATTGACACGGTCCCCCTGAGCCTTTTCTTCTTCAGGCTGAACAGTGCCAGCTCTTTTTTTTTTTTTTTTTTTGCTTTGTCTCACAGGTGTTCCAGTACCTTAATTTTTGTGTCCCTTTGCTGGACTTGCTCCAGTATATCCACGTCTTGCTTTCACTGGGGAGCTCAGGACTGAACCCAGCACTCCAGATATGTCTCACCAGGGCTAAGCAGAGGGGAATGATAATTTACCTCCACCTGCTGGCAAGAACTTCTCTTAATGAAGTCCAGGAGGGCACATTGCTGGCTGTTGGTCAACTTAGTGTCCATTGAGACCCCTGTGCTTCTTCTGCAAAGCTGATTTACAGCCAGATGGACCCAGAGCCTAAAGTGTTGCATGGGATTTGTGCCACTGATTGAAAGTCTTAGAGCCTGACAGTTTAGTGATAGCTTCTTAGTTTAAAGGCTTGGTTTATGGAGGTCTCATTTAACCACCTTACCATCTTATGTACTTCGGTAGATGGGTTTGTTTTTCTTGTCCAACTCAGGCAACTTTCAGCCCATATCTGTCCACTTATCTAGTCTGTACTTCATCAGTTTGTTTGTGTTATGGGAGAAAATGTTGAAAGCCTTGCTGAAATCAAGATTAAAAATGTCATCTACTCTCACGTTAGAGCTGGTCACTTCATCATAAAAGGCTGTTGGATTGGTCAAGCACATAAAGTCATGCTAACTACTCCCAGTTTCCTTTTTATCCTTCATATGTTTGGAAGTGGCTTCCAGGAAGATTTTGTCTACCACCTTCCCAGGGACTGCAATGATGCTGACCAGCCCATAGTTCTTCAGACCGTTCAAAGATAATCGAGTACAGCCTTGCAACGACACTGGCCAGCTTCTTCAGTTCTCATGGGTGTGTCCCATTAGGTCTCATGGACTCCTGTATGTCCAGTTTGTTTAAGTGTTCCCTGATGTTATCCTCCTCCACTGAGTGTAAGTCTTCCTTGCAACAGGCTTCCTCATCGGTTTCAAGGGCCTGGAACTGCTGAAGACAAATTTTACCAGTGAAGAGTGAGGTGAGTAAAGGTACTCACTCTTTTCCATGTACTTTTAGTACAAATATTAAATACTTCTGTGGAACTTAGGTTCCATATTTCTACTATTAATTTACCTCTGACCCTCTCTTCCTCACCCCCAAGTGAAAGGTTTGGTTTTCTTCTCTGAAATTATGAGAAAGTTAATTCTGCAGTGAATTCATACCTCAGCAGTACAGATACATCTTTTGCATGAGCAAGTGTCTCTGCTTTTCTTGGTCAGCAGTAACCCTCTTTCGGTGTAGTACTTACTGTAAGATAATATAAGTTACCCATTAGAGACAGAATAAGTAATGAACATGAGCAGTAGTTTAGTGCATGAGTCACTATTATAAGCAGCTTTGATATATTAGCTTTAGTTAAGCTAAGCAGAAATTAGAGTCAGGGCCTTCCAAGGGCAAAAGATTAGAACAAATAGTCCAAGCAGCCAATATAGTTTTTCCTTTGTTCAGGCGCTGACAAAATCTCAAAATCATAGTCATATCTGGGTTAAGATGAGACACAGGTTCCCACCTAAAGATGTCTGAATTGTTCTTAAAACTTCATTGCTGAACTCCAGTAAAATAAGTTAAATGTCCACCCTACTGGGAATGTCCTTGTTAGTGCTTTTTTTGAATTTTACTTTTGATATTACATATTACACATTATTTCATTTTGTATCTACATAATCTACATAAAAAATCATAATGATTTTGTATTACATATATTGCCTTAGCAAATGATTTGCTGTATATATTTGTTTGCCATTCACTTCTTGTTTTAGCTTTTCAAGCACAATTTTTTCACCTGTGATCATAAAAGACTTAGGGCTTTTCTACTCATTGTGGTGGGCTGCTTGAATTATTGTGATTAATCACCTTGCCTCTGAGGAAGAGGAAGTCAAGGTGAACAGTGCATAACCCAAATTTTTCAACAGGACTTCTTGTTTTCTATTATTCACTTAGGTCTAAAGCTTCATTTGGTTCTTCTTCACTCATGTGGAATAGAAATGGTCAAGAAAAAGTTTTTTCCTGACTGTGATTTCAAAAGTTTTCCTATTTCAAACAGGGACAAACTGACCTTTTGAAGTTTTCAGTGAAGAAACAACCACAAATCCAAAATAAACTTTGCTGCAACAGTAACATACTCAACAATAGTGTTATGCCTGCTTGGCACACTGAAACTGAAAA
>NW_010118026.1:0-784 GCF_000699245.1 Pterocles gutturalis
CAGAGGCGAGACCTGTGTGCGCGCATATCCGATCCAAAGTTGGCACGTTTCACCTGAACTTAAACAAAAATATCACACTGAGGAATCACTACCTGGTGGCTACCGCATTAGGAGAGAGAAAAACTCTAAAATCTCCATTCTCTAAACTGAGAGATTTCCAAGGCAGCACTGGAACTGCTGCATACAGAAATCACAACACAAGGGCAGGATCAACATCAGAGGAAAAGCCCTATCTCCAAGCAAGAAGCAAGTAACATTAATTCAATTTATCCTAATCTATATAAAGCAAACAGGTGCATTTACTATAAAACACGATAACTTGTTTGCACAGTAAGGCAGGCTAATCTTGTAGTTGCTGGCAATCATGCTGTGCTTTCTTCGCACTTTGCCCATGGAAAGACAAGCTTGTTTCCTACTTCTGAAATGCTCTTGCTGTCAATAACTACATAATTTGCAACAGAGCTCTAGCTCCCTGCCCAAGAGCTGGGAGGAAACAGGTTGATATGGACTTGACCTCTCATGATAGTGATAACAGAAGACGTTATAAAACCAAAATTCCCAGAAAACATTCCATTACTAACAAACTCCCTCAGCTCCCCTCTCACAGCAAGAAGGGAAAAGCACTTTTCCTTTTCTACAGTTTTAAGCTTACTCTATGGTGAACGTCTTATTTTCTCTCTGTGTGAAACAAAGGTGTGTTCCTCACAATGAGGAGGACAGGGCATAAGGTACCTGCTATGTACGTCTACATCAGCGGTGTGTAACTAACACAGGTGTACACCAA
>NW_010118027.1:0-7433 GCF_000699245.1 Pterocles gutturalis
CATCCCTCAGTTTGCTCCGGGCGGGGAGCGACGGTGCTTGAGCTTGTCCATCTGAAAAAACCACCTGCAGCAGGTAAAGGCTGGAGGGAGGGAGCGAAAGGAGTCGGAATTTGAATAATTGACACAGTGGTCGCACAGGGAATGGAGACCAAGGTCTCCCAGGTCTCATCCATCTCTGGGAGTAAAAATAATGTGTTTGAGCTTGGGTTGTGTCTTTGTGGGAGAAGTTAAAGCTTTAATTCCTGCGTTATTCCCTGCTGCCGTGCCGTCATCTTCATTCGCATCCGTTCCCAGAGCAGCCGGGTCCCTCGGCGCAAGGGCCACCGCAGCTATAATTAAACAAAGAGAAACTTTTTTTTTTCCTAATTTTTTTTTTTTTTTTTGGTAACTGATCCAGCTTCCGGAAAATGGCAGCTAACTGAAGGGAGGGAAACAAAACAAGCCTTCGCCCAGCCAGAACAAGCGTCCTCACCTCTGTGGCATTTCCTTGCTTTCTCTCTGCCTCACCAGCCTCCCTTCCCCAGCCCCTCGTGTCCTGGCCCCGCATTGCAAACCCGCCAGCAGATTTGCTGGGCTTGCTCCCTGCCAGTGCACGCAAACCCAGCCCTGGAGATTGCTCTTTTCTCTCCCCCAAGCATCCTGCTTCCCACCAAACCCCTCCGTGCTTTTTTTCTTTTTTTTTTTTTAACCCCTTGCTCACAACATCACGAGCATTTTTTTCTGTGTGTATATCTGTGCCTTTGGTGCAGACTGAGCTGTTAAAGTCTGGAAGAAAGTGCAGGGAATAGTTCCTAATGCACACAATCTGTGAGCAACCGGTCCTTTGCAATTCATTGGGTCTAGAGTTTGGCAAGAAAGAGATGTGGGGGTGCGTCCTGCAAAAAGAGGAGGAGATGTGGGGGTGCGTCCCGCAAAAAGGAGGAGGAGATGTGGGGGTGCATCCTGCAAAAAGGAGGAGATGTGGAGTTGCATCCTGCAGAAAGAGGATCTCCTCGCTGATGGAGATCATCACGTGCAGATTTTTTGGAGCAGGCCATTTTTTGGAGCCATCCATCATTTCCCCTTTGCTCAGACGGAGGAGGACGAGTAGGTTTCTGGGGACAGGGGATGGCAGCGCAGGGTCCGCTGCAATGGGGGCGGGTTGTTTTTTGGGTGGTGGTTTTTGTTTGTTTTTAATACCAGCATCCCGGGACGCAGCTCCTTTCAGGCACTTTGCAGCAGCCGTTCTCATCGGGGAGCAAACCATCCGCAGCCACAAAGCAAGCCTTTCTCTTGGCCTTGGCGATCGTTTTGCTTGGTTATCTCTGGGCGAGGGCAGTGCACAGACCAAGTGTTTACTGTCCCTAGGAGATGCAGTTACCTCGTCAGCAAAACACGATAGCCTGTGCTGCTGGCTCCAGCCTTGACCAGCTTATCGGCCGGGGAGTTACGGGCAGCGTTGCCGGCTTCCCGGAGCTTATCACGTCTGTTTTGTGCCGGACCAGGGGAAAGATGCGCTGGGATGGGGATGTCGGGGTGGTGGGTCTCAGCATCCATCGTCTCCGTGCGGAGTCTGTCCTGCTCAGCCTGGAGGAGGAAAAGAGATAAAAGTTTGGGGGTTTTCTGTCTTTTTGGGGGGTTTTTAGGGTTTTTTTTTTAGTTGTTTGTTTGGATTTTTTTTTTTTTTTTGCAAGTTGCTTGGAGCCAGCAAACGCTGCTGAGAAACAGCTCGGTGCCATCAGTAAGTGCTTCCAAGTAATTTTTCCCGTCTCTCTTGCTGCTCCCGAGGTGTGGCCCGTGCTCCCTGGAAAGAGCCGGAGCTGCTCTGGAGCAGCACGCCTGAAAGTTAATCGCTGCTGAAAAACGCTTTAATTAACTCAATTAGCCAGACAGTCCATCTGGACTCCTGCAGCGCCTGGTGAGATCCTGTGAAACAAGGTCATAACTCTATTCCGGAGCTGGGGGACACACAGACCCTGACCCGTTTAGGTCCCTGGGAACGTGCTGTGGTCTTGGGGGGTTTTTTTTTTGCCTTTTTTTTTTTTTTTTTAGCACCTTTCCCCACAGAGGGACATAGGTGCGACTGGCCAGAGCCGCTGATGCCTCTCCAGCTCCTGCTCCGCCTATTAATAGGAGCTATAGAAATGTTCCCCAAATCCAGGATGCAGGACATGACTGGGCATGGAAACAGGGAGGAAAAAAAAAAAAAAAGCTTTAAACCCAGCAGGCAGTTTGAGCAGAGGAATGCAGGGCCCTGCAGCGGGGATTTGCGGGGGAGGGGGGTGAGCTTTCAACCTCCACTCTGCAATTGCCCAGCTGCAGGGGTGACCTTTCTGTCCCAGCTTTACCTCCTGGTTTAAACCCTCGCCTTACAAGCATCCCTGGGGAAAGCCATTTGCTGTCCTGCCGCTGGTTTTCCTGCAGCCTGGCTGTGATGGGAAACCTCTGTGCGGGCAGGTGGAGGTGCACCCTTTGGGTAACGAGGAGGGATGCGTGTCCTGAAGCGTCTGGGGGATAACTCTGGGGGGAAACGGAGTCACAGAGCATGACCTTTGCCTGGGTTCATGCAGTGGTACGATCCGAGGGTCGAGTGTTGGTCTCTGCAGTCTCCAAAAACATGTTTTTAAAGTTGGGCAAGATAAAAGGAATAAAAATATGATGCGCTGCATGAGCTGGTCACCTCGCTTGGAGAGGGGAGGGGAAGCGTTTTGCTTTGGGAAAGGGCAGGTGGTTCCTGGCTTAAGGCTGCTTTAAGGCAATTTAGCTTGGGGAAGCAGGGCAGGGGGGGGACTGGCAGCTGGAGATGCTGCTGCCCACGCGATGCAGAGCATCTTCCTCGGGGCTGAGCATCCGTTGCCCAGCACTGGGGCATCCCGCCTGGAGAGGTCCCAACTTAGCCCCAGATCCCCAAAAGCAGCGGATTCTGAGCATCAGCCCGATTTCTTTCTCCTGCTGTGGATGGGAGCTGTGGGAAGCATTTGGACCCGGAGGTCTGAGCCTAACTGTTACAGTTCCTACACAGTGCTGCTGCAAAAGCTTCTTCCTCCCTTTTGCCTTTAAGTATAAAATCCTCATCCCTTTCCCTGCAAGAAAAAAAAAATGTGAGTAATGTTAGAGAAATTTGGGATGAGGCCCAAACGGTCGGATATCCGGTTAAGCACTTCTCTGACATCTGAACTAAAAGCTCCCAAATGAATAATGGGGCAGAAGAAATGACAGATTTTGAAGGATTATATTTTATTTTAGTGCTTTGCTTTGTCTCTCTTAAAATTTCAGTCTGCAAAACTTGGAAATGGCTTTTTTTTTAATCACCTCGGTATATTTGTTTCATGCTGGCGTACTAACACATTGTTAGTTGTCCTGCTGGAAACAAAGCTGAGGATAATAAGCACTAAATTTAAAAATAATAATACCAGCTGCCTTGTGAATGCGCATGATGGGGTTTGGTAGATAGTCTTTGCATGGTCTCTGTGAGCTGTAAATGTTGCTTACTGGGATCGTGCATGGAAAAAAGCTGAATTCAGTGTAAAAGTGGAGTGTTGGGAGGCTAAAATGCCAGTGGATGTTGCCCTTAGTAATAATGGGTGGTGGTGGCTGTGTCTCTTTTGGTTTTCTTTTCTCCTTCTGGACAGTGCCAGAAAAGTTTCAATTTCTTTCCTATTGATTGAGTGTTAAAGTCGTTCTTCTAAATATAAATCTGTCCTAGTGTGTCTCTGGTGCCTGGGATTTTGCTTCTTTTATGTCTCACTTCAAACAAGTTTTAATTAAAAAATAAAAAAAAAGGTCCATCTGCTTTGGTTTGATATTTAGGCTCTCTTTTACCATCAAGAGCATGTCTAATTGTGGCCTGACCCCAGCCCTTTGATGACAAAGTCCTGCAGGCTGCATGGACTGGCATCAGCTGGATGGATGGAGAGCATCCTGCATCCCTCGGGCCCCAGCGAGCATCCCTCGGCTCCTGGAGAGCTCTTGCTGCCTCCTCTGCTTCTCCTTGCAGAACTGCCCCATCGCTGGTACCCAGATCTGCTGGACTTCTGGACATGAGTGGTGTTGAGATATGGAAGAGCTTGAGCCTCCAGGGAAGAAAATCTGGGGTGTTGCTGGGAAAGATGCTGAGAAAAGGAGGGGTTGTCTGGGTGAGTGGCTAGAGATGGCCACGGATGGTGGCCCGGCACGTTGGTTGTACCTGGCATTGGCTTCTGTAGCCAAGAGCCTGCTGCTTGGAGATCCCAAGCCATGCTTTAGATATGGAGCCAGAACTAAACCATACACATCGCCGTGGTTAGCAAAGCAGCCTTGAAGCAGGGCTGGCGGTGGGATTGAAGGGGCTTTCTACAGAAATCACTAAACGGAGGAGGGTCTTTGCTGCACGTGGCCAATGTTCAGCTGGCCCAAGGCATCTGTCCCTGAACACGGGGCTTTTGAACCTGCTTGTAGTGCTCGGTTTCTATAATGAGGCGTTCTTCTAGAGACCATAGACAAGCTTTAGGCGTTTCTCTATCCCCCTGCGGGGCTTTCAGCAGTGGCTTTGGCTTTTTTCCTCTAAAACAGGCGCTTCTGTGTTGGCTTAAGACGACCCCATACCACAGCTGATAACGCTTCACCTCTCATTCAAGCTGCAATAACCCAAAATTCAGCGGTGTGCTCTGTTACCTTAGACATCTCGGTGGGAGTGAATGGAGCACCCTGTTCAGGCTCGAATGGGGAGGCTCTGAGGTTCCTCGTATCTTGGGCTGGAGAAGCGAGGGCAGGTCCATCTCCTGGCAGCCTCGCCTGGGGCTGACTGCTTGGAGACAGCCGAGAGGGAATAACTTGCCCTTTGGAAATATTCCCTCGGTGCTGGAGTGGAGTTGCCCATTTTTTAGGGGATGCTCTTGTGAAGGTGCATCACCGTGGTTAGATGCACGCTTCTTGTGCTTGCAAGAAGTGCAGTGCACAAGGTTGTAGAAAATAGAAACTGACTCCACGCGGCCACAAAAATTTTGCTTTAAGAAAGGGGAAAAAAAAAATCTTCCATGACTTTAAGGTGTCACTTTAATTTTGCCCATTGACTAATGCCACAAAGGCTGTGGTCTGAGATTCTCCATCCGGCGACAGAGCAATTTTGAGCAAAGGTGGGATTTTTGCCAAATTTATGTAAACGACTATTTCTGTGCCCAAGCATCTTGCTTTAGCAAATGCCTCACCCTTGTTGTTAAGGATCATGTCCCGGCGCAGAGAAGCATTGTTGTCTTTGACGTTGCGCGTGGTGGAGGTTGCAGGGAATGGACTTGGGCTCTCATTTCATACCCCATTAATTTTGAGAGCGTCCAGACTCATGCATATTTCTTTTTTTAACTGACGTAAAGCTAAACAGTTCAAAGTGCGTAACTTTGCAGATAAACCCGTCCAATAAACGCTCGGGTCTTAAAATGATGAAATTGGTTTCTTATCAGCCATCTGACCCGTGCTGATGGGATCGAGCAACTTTTAACTTGGCGAGACCGAAACAACAAACTAAAGCACAGACAGATGGGGAGGGTGGTGTTATTTTGTTTGGGGGTTTTTTGTTGTGTTTTGTTTTTTTTTTTTTTTTCTTTCCCTTCATGGCACTGTTGATGTTATGGAAAGCGCTTGGAGCCACTGCTGGGCTTATATCTGGCATCCCTTGCCCCAGGTTGCGTTCCCCGTAGTTAATTTGCAGGTTGCACCAAGCCTCCGTGCAGTTTGATGGGCTTTAATTTCAGGGATAACTAATTAAAACAAGCAGGCGTGGCGTTTGCTCTTGTGTTGCATAAACACTGGCTTGTTTGGGTTTATCTCCACCACCCTCCTGGCTGGCAGAAGTGGGTGCCTGCACCTGGAAAGCTCATTCTCACCTGTGGACAAGCTCTAATCTAAATTAAAACAAGGGCTTTGCTGATGAAAACCAGATGAAATTAGCCACATGGTCTTTTGTGCTGCTGTAACAAGCCTGGTGTTAAAAGCACGCTCTGAACTGAAGCAGGAACACTGTCTGGGATGGGTGTCCAGCTCGCTGGATTTGCAGGTGAGATGAAAATGGAAGATCAGGACTTTTTTTTGTAGGAAGTCCTAATCCATGCTCTGGGCTGGAGCAGGTATCTGTCCTCTCATCCGCTTCTTGCTGCATCACCTGGGGGTTTGCTCTCCCCATACCGTCCCGCTCCCAGGGACCTTGCCCTCTTTCCAGCGTGGGTTCATGGACCAGGGATCGGGTCTAGCGTCGAGCATCCCTTGCAGCATCCAGCCCCCAGTCTGGTTTAGTTGCTTTCCTATGAGAAAATGGTCAGTTAAGCTGCTTAAACCCGGGTGTCGTGAGGAATCGGGGTTGGAAATGTTTACCAAGGACGAGTGCTTAAAAAAATGCTGTTCTGAGGAAACTCATTGCAATGTGCTGATTGCATTTGTTTCTGCCGAATGCAGGCTTGTGATGGTTTTTTGGCTCCTGTCAGCATTTTCAGCGTAGCTGAAGGTGTCACGTAAGGCACCGATAGATCAGTACCTGGCCTAATCAGCAAGGTGTGTAAGAACATTAAATCAAGGGTAAGCTTTTGCACGAGCTCATCGCTTAAATGAGTTCTTCGGTTTGATAATCCAAAGAGGTTTTATTCATTAGCCAGAGAGTCTGGCTGCTAGGTGGTGTCTCTGGGGCATGCTCAGGCAGCGAACTGGGAACAAAACTTTTTTTTTTTTTCTTTTTTTGTTTCTATAAAATAGACCTGACTGAGGTCAGGAGCAAGTCCACCTGACCTGGGGGCTGCTTATAAAGTCAGCTTTTGGGTGGCTGCTGCCTGCCTGCGGCATCTGCGTCTTGAATGCAGCCCTCGCTTTTTAGACGATGAGCAGGTCGGGTAAGTCCAGAGGAGCAAGCAGGACCCATGTTCCAGCCTTTTGGCGTTCTTTGTGCGAGGAAGAGGTCAGCATGGGGAAGATAGGTCTTGGTGGAGCGCTTGGGCAGGGAGAGCTTGGCGATGCGTTGCTCTGTGGGTGAGTTGGAGGTAGCTCATCTCTGGAGCTCCTTGTTGTCCTCTCTGTGTCACTGCATCAGTGATGCTGCCAGCATCCCCAGCACCAGTGACTTTCCTGTGCCTGCCCTTCTGTGGTCACGCTGGTGGGACTGGTTTCCCAACATTGCGACAGGGAACAAGGCAAGCACGCGGCTCTGCGCATTGCACCAGCTGAGAACAGCTACTTCTTTCCAACAAAGGCAAAATTAGTGGAGGGTGATGGAGACAGGGCTCTTGATGCACTTAAAGCTCTGTCATCAGCTCCACTTGGGGGAAGCGCAGCTTTTCAGGGACTGGGTCACTTCAGCTTTTGAACAGCTCTTGAAGTCCAAATTAGCATCCAAATTGTCTGAGTAAGGAGACCGTGGCCCTGAAGGTAGCATGGCAGTGACTTGTTCCAAGGTTTCCTCAATGAAAGCCTTTTCACAGAATCACAGAATCACAGAA
>NW_010118028.1:0-410 GCF_000699245.1 Pterocles gutturalis
ACGGCAAGGGGTCCAGGGCCAGGGGATACCAGAGGTGCCGGTGTCCAGGGTGGTGCTGTTGGGTGCGTGGTGGGTGCCGTAGGGTGGTCATGGGGGGGCCAGGGGGTTGGCCATGGGGTAGATGTAGGGTTGGCCATGGGGTGGGTGTGGGGTTGGCCATGGCCATAGAGCAGATCTAGGGTTGGCCATGGGGCAGGTGTAGGGTTGGCCATGGGGCAGATCTGGGGTTGGCCATGGCCATAGAGCAGATGTGGGGTTGGCCATGGGGCACTATAGGGTTGGCCATGGCCATGGGGCAAATCTAACGTTGGCCATGCCCATGAAGTGGCCATGGGGTGCTATAGGGTGCTGGTGGGTACTGGGGGGTGGTTAGGTCCAGGGAGATGGGTGTTGTGGGGGGTCCTGGGGGG
>NW_010118028.1:476-1105 GCF_000699245.1 Pterocles gutturalis
CAGGGAGATGGGTGTTGTGGGGTGCCATGGGGTGCTGTGGGGTGCTGACACCCCTGTGCCCCTCCCCGGCAGGCACGCGCTGGACATCCGGGAGCACTACGAGCGCAAGCTGGAGAGAGCCAACAACCTGTACATGGAGCTGAGCGCCCTCATGCTGCAGCTGGAGCTGAAGGAGAAGGAGCTGCTCAGGTGAGGGGGGACCCCAGTACCCCCAGTATCCACCAGTGCCCCACAGTATCCCCCAGTACCCCCAATACCCACCCCATGGCCACCCCATTGCTGTGGCCAACACTAGACCAAACCTACAGCCACCTCATGGCCATGGCCAACCCTATTGCACCCCATGGCCACCCCATGGTGATGACCAACCCTAGATCTGCCCCACGACCACTCCATGTCCGTGGCCAACCCTATATCTGCCCCATGGCCATGGCCAACCCTATGGCCAACCCAATGGCCATGGTCAATCCTACAGCATCCCATGACCACCCCACAGCAAGGGCCAACCCTACATCTGTCCCATGGCCATGGCCAACCCTAGATCTGCCCCATGGCCAACCCTATGGCCAACCCATGGCCATGGTCAATCCTACAGCACCCCATGGCCACCCTATCGCAAGGGCCAGCCC
>NW_010118029.1:0-212 GCF_000699245.1 Pterocles gutturalis
GCGGGGACACAGCCACCGTCACCGTCACCACACCGGCACAGCCAGGACACAGCCACCGTCACCCCACCGTCAACAGGTGGGACATGGCCACCGTCACCACACTGGCATGGCCAGGACACTGCCACCGTCACCACACCGGCATGGGTGGGACACAGCCACTGTCACTGTCACCACACTGGGATGGCCGGGACACGGCCACCGCCACCGTCACC
>NW_010118029.1:455-777 GCF_000699245.1 Pterocles gutturalis
GCACCACCGATGCTGGGACACCACCACCACCATCATACCATCATGGGTGGGACACCGCCAGGGTCACTGCACTGCCATGGCCAGGACAGCGCCACTGCCACCATCAGGGGTGGGACACGGCCACCATCACCACACCACCAAGGCCAGGACATTGCCACGGCCACCACACCATCATGGGTGGGACACCACGGTCACCAACCCCCCACGGCCAAGACAGGGCCACAGCCAGTCACCACACCATCACAGGTGGGACATGGTCATGGTCACAACACCGTCATGGGTGGGACATCACCAGGGCCACCATGGTGTCATCGGTGGGACA
>NW_010118030.1:0-8932 GCF_000699245.1 Pterocles gutturalis
AAAAAAATGTTCAGAATAGGGAATTTTTTTCCAGCAAAGCACATTTAAACTGTACTCAGAGTTTGAAGGGGGGCGAAATGGGAGGAAAACAGACATACTTCCAACCATTCAAACAGGAAGATCCAAATCCCGCTCTGCTATGGGAAGGCCAGCAGTTTAAAAAAAGACCAAGTAAACTTAATTTAAGCACTGCATTTAAATGTAAGCACTGTTTCAAAATGTGCTTCCACTGACATAATGGCTTAATTTTCCTCTTTAACACTGGAGTTGCTCAGTCTGGTGATTTTGTTATGCTATTCCTTCAATTTTACCAGAACCAGTTAAATCTAGCATAACATATCTGGCAATTTTCAGGACGGAACAGACTATAAACATAGCTGCCTGTCTAAATGAAGCCCAAAGAATCAGGATTTCTGGGGCAACTGTGGTATGTGCACATACAAACATGGTGTAAAATTGTTTCCTTTCACACTGACAGCTATTTTATTCTTGATTCTCAGCTGCTTAAGAAATTTTGTTTGCAACCTATCATATCACAGTCACACAGCAGCAACATTTTATGGAAAAATACCAAACTGAGAGTAAACCTAAGTGCAGATCACCAGCTTCTGTACTTGGTAATATCAAACCTTTCACCTTCTTTCAAAGTCTGAAGCTCTCGGAATTAAGCAGCTGCACAGGGATCTCAGCTTTCAGATGTACAAAGGCAAGTTTCTAACCTTTATAACTGCAGAAAGAAGCTAAAAACATATTGCAAGTCTACTTCAACTTGTCAAAGACACCAAAACAAATTTTAAAACCTCAAGATGAACTCATCATGTGCCTTTTGGGGAAGCTGGGGGTGTCTACCACCTGTGTTTGGGGTTTTTTTATTTGACGTTGGCAGTACTGCAAGTTTCTTGCCATCTCCTGCAATTGCAGTAAGTGTCATAAGTAAAAAGCTCAGTATAAAAGAAGGCAGCAATGAGTCCTAAGCTGCTAAGCCCACACCAAGTCAAACACACCTGCACATACCTTCTTGATCAGGGCTGTCTAGAGGCTAAGGTGAAGGACTAGAGGCATTCTTTACAACACAGATTGGCATCATGTCAGAGACCTCAGGTTAGCTCTGAGCATACTTGCACAATTCTCAGGGAGGCTTGTTAGCTGCGATATGGTGCAGGCTAATGCAGCTGCCCAGCTAGCAGGACCTTGACTGGAGTCAGGAGGCACTTGGGTTGGTGGCCTTCGCACCCTGCTGCATTTCACAGTACAAAGGCAGCCTCAAGGGTCACCAGGAGAGTGGTGCCGGTCTTGCCATGTTGGTTCAACAACAGTGTGCATGAGTGCCGCCATACAATTCCCAGGGATAAGAGTAACAATGCAATGAAAGATCTTCTGGCAGAATGCAGTTAAAATAACCTCTGAAGGATATTCCCAAATGCTTCACCACCAGATGATTTCCCAAATAACTTCTGGAAATCTCTCTTCCTGATGAGAAAACAGAAGAAGAAGTGAGATGTTCATGAAAGACTATGACAATTATGGCTCAGAAAAAGAAAGGGACTTTGCCAGCTAGTCAAGTAGCTTTGGTTACTCTTAAGGCAATTTTTATCATCACAGGCAAGAGTTCACGAACACTGAGCTCCATTTGAATAGATTTGGGCATTTAGTTTCTAGTCCCAGTCCAAAGCTATTTACTGGCCTTCAGCAGTATTTTTATCTGTATTTTTATCACAGTGTTTTTATCAGTAAAATAGGTATAATATTTACACAAATCTCAGTTGTCTTTTTGCTAATGTTAATAACATAACTTGAGATTCTAGAATAAAACAGATACTACGGAAAGTGCTATTCTACACTGTAGCCCAGCCTTTCCATTAGATGATGCAGGGAGGGTCAGAAAAAACTGTTAGAGACCTTCCTTACAAGGAAAAATACAAAGATTTCTGCTAGGTTTCTGAGATAGTTTATAATTGCTGGGCATAAAAAAAAATCAAACAAAAGTTTATCAAGTAGAGTGGGAACCAACCTCAATTGGGGAAACCATGGGATCTGAAAGACCAGAGTGCAAGCTCTTTTTTTCCCCTGGTTCCTCCCTTAGATCCCCTCCCTGGAAGTATTTTCTATCCTAGCTGTAGAGCCTGGTGTCCCCAAAGCCATAAGGTCCTACAGCCTGCAATGGGAATGCCTTCATGTCATCATAATTATTTTGCTATCAAATAAGAAAACTATCTCTTGCACATTTATAAAATTAATGAGACAGAAAAGCACAAAAGCAGAGGCGCATCTGTGTGTAAACCACTCCACTTAAATTTCTTGTTTTCCTTTGTTAGACATTGTCAGAATATTCCACACAGAAGGGTTATTTTTTGTGGTTCTCAGCTGTACCTCCATTATCCCAGTAGCCACAAAGTAGAGCAATTCACACGTTTTTTGCAGCCTCAGAAAAAGGATTCTGGAATCTTCTTTCCTCAAAAAGGTTGAAGGAAAATTTTTAGCCTAAAAGATCTTCTACCTGATCAGAAAAGCATAGGTAGTTCTCAGCACACTATACAGAGAGTAATAGGATACAGAAGTGCCTGTGTTTTGGAACAGTCAGTGCAGAAGACAAGTAAAAGCAAGCTGTTGCACACAGGCCAGGGTCTGCATTCACTGAATAGCTGCCAAAGTAAGTTATGCTGTCATGTGTTCCATCCTTATAATCAACAGTGAAGTATTGGGAGTAGGGGAACAGATGAAAAGCTTTAAATATGGCAGGTTTTTTTTAACAGAAAAAAAATAATCAAGCAACCTAATGAAAAATCATAACTGCTATAAGGAGAGGACATTATCCTCCAAACATGGAAAAGGTTCTGGAACACAAATAGTTCACAGAGATATTTTTTTCAGAAACTCTCACTTCATTATCCTCATAAAAAAACTTAAAATTGATGAATTACCTTCAGCCATTGTGAGTCTGTTTATTTCCAGCTGCAAGCTGTATAGAAGTGCATAGTGTTCAAAACTTGGAATTTATTAAAAAGTTGTTAACAACAATGTGAATTCCAGCCAGCTGAAAAGAAAAAGGGAGACTATTAAGATAGAAAATATTGTTATTCTGACCTCTCTCAGCACCATCATTTCAGTCTGTTTATTTACAGAGACCTTAAAGAGACATGAACTAAAAAATTATTGTGCTATGGTACTACCATCAACTATGCTCATCTGGAGAACAGAATGTTATGGGGGAATATATATCTTTTGACTGTCACATGGTGCATGGTGTTGAGGTGTTGAACACTCACCTCCTCCCCAAATTTATTTTTTTTTTTTTTTTTTTTGGAGAAAACAGGGGAAGTTTAGAGATTAAATTCACTTATCCTTTGGTTTAAATGCATAGTCTGTGTTTCCCAAGGGTAATTAATGAGTTTACTGAGGCAGCTTCAGCACAGGAATTGTAAAACAGTTTTATAGATCCAAAGCCAGTATCATATAAACTTCCAGTTTGGCAGTACCTTTTTGAAACAGGCTCTACATTAGAAACGTGGCAATGAAGTCAAGGCATGATAGAGATCTTATTGCTGAAAATGTTCATTATGTTTATTAAGGGGCCCAATCCTGAATAGTAGTGGGAACTTTGAATCCCTCATAAATCCTCTTTTTTTTCTTATTTTCTGAGATTGTACTTAAAAGCAATATGGTTTCTCAAACTTTTCCTAGTCCAATAACTGCTTAAAATATTATTTCTCCATTTGAGAGATAAGCTAATGCTGTAATTAATTGTATTCTCTACACAGCAACTGACTTAGATGTATCTTCAAACACAAGGTGGAGATTAAAACTAAGATTTAAGATTCCATAAAGTGTAGGTCTTCCCCAAAGACATTCACATGTACATGTGCTTTTTCCTTAGTTTGGTTAATATTCTGTGAACTGTATACTATATAATAAATAAAAGATAAACTGTAATTAATGTTACTCTTGGAATCATAACTTCAGCATATTTTCACCATGTGACTTAACCCCTTAACTGAAGCTATGTCAGTCTTTGTAACAGACAAAACCATAAAATATTTCCATCTGAAAATTCTCTCTTTTGTTATTTATTTTTCTTCCTATATCTCATAGCTTTACTCCATGAGGTTTTGTACCTCTTGTCCTGGAACTGCTCTATTCCATTTTTTTTCTGGCATGTTCCTCCTCTCAGCTTAACCTGCCTGTAACTTTTTCCCCCCATAATTCTCCTAATATTCTTTCTATGATAATCCTCCCTCTCTACTCAGCACTAGTGAGGCTACACCTGGAGTACTGTTTTCAGTGCTGAGCTTCCTGGTACAAGAGACATGGACACACTGGAGCAAGTCTAGCACAGGGCCACAAAAATGATGAACAAACCGGAGCATCAGTCATTCCAGGAGAGACTGAGGGCTGGGACTTTTCAGCCTGGAGAAGGGAAGGCTCAGGGGGCCCTTATCGATGTGTATAAATACCTAATGAGAGGGAATGAAGAAGACGGAGAGTATAGGAGTTGATGGACTCAAATTAAAACACATTCAATCCTACCTGTACACAGAAAAGCACTTTTTTACTCTGAGGACAGTCAGTCACACACTACCACAGATTGCCCAGAGAGGTCAGGCAGTTTCTGTTCTCAGAGATGTTCAAAGCCTAACTGGACACAGTCCTGGACAACCTGCTCTAACTGATTCTGCTCTGAGAAGGGAGTCTGTGATCCTGTAACATGTTCTAGTTCTTTATACTAGTCCTTTCCTTTTCTTTTCTGCCTTTTCCTCTTCCTCATTTAATCTCCATCTTGATAGCCTGCTGCACTGCTCTTGGTTTCCTGCAGGTTCTGGGGCCTTTTTCCACAGGCTTTGTGTGTGACTCTATTTAAAGCCTGACCCCCTTGAAAGACCTGCATGTGGCCCACTGCTAAAAACTGAGGGGCAAATCCATAGACTTCTGACTAATTTGAGTCCCAGAATGTGTGTCCTAAGCTTGAAATGATTCAACTCATTAAATACAAAATAAAACTGAAACCATCTCAAGGGTACAGATCTCTCAACTTGAGGGTTCAGAGTTCAGTCAGAGTTTAGAAACCAAGAATGGAAATCCAAGCTGAAATGAATTTAGGACTTGTACTTTGTAGAAACAGAACCAAGAGTTTCTGCTTCAGAGCCACGGATGCAATCAGGATGTTTGATATATTATACAGTCGATGTGGGGAGCAGCACAATCACGCAGCTCCCAGAACAGGCTGTGATAGTGTTTCTCCTTTGTCCCTTTACCCATGCACAGATGCACAGAACCATGCACATGAGGTCTCTCTGCCACGCCCTCCAGAGTCAAGTGAGAAAGATCAGCTGTTCTCCTTTCACGGGTTTCAATAGTTCAGGTGTCTCAACTCCTCTGAGCTGGAGCCAGAACACTGCAAGAAAATTCATTCTTGATATCAAGTGACCTGATGAAACGTGGAGGTTCTGAGACTCTCACAGGAGAACCCAAACCCCATGAAATTTCACACCTGCTTTCCAGACTGAAAAAGCTAGATGGGTTCAATTAACCTATCCTCTCCAAAATGAGCTTCTGGGTTTTATTTCACCCAGCTTTATTACATAAGCAGCTGTCTACCAGAAAACCTTTAGCAGATCCCTTGACCCATTCAACTTGTGGGCAACCTGTTTGTTTATACTCGTTGGGTTGTGTAGAGACAGCAAACCCTCACTTTATTTTGAGATGCGCTGTATCACTATGATTCTTTGAAATAATATCTCCCTCCAAATTTGTTTTTACCTCACTCCTTTTTTCTGTATCTCTGCCTCACTCTTTTGTGGGCATATAATTCAAAACTCTGGGAACATCTTCCTCAACACTGTCTTAATTTCTAACACCATGTCAGACAAATCAATCCTTTTTGACTTGAGCATAGTGCAGTGAGTCTGAACAAGGTAAGTAAAGACATGCAAGCTGTTGCAGAGCTAAAAATATTTACAGCATCCTCCAAAGGATGAATAACATACAATCAATTTCATTAAAGCTCTTAATGAAGACAAGTATTTGAAGTATCCCGATATTTTGGTATATACCAAGAGAAAAGAAGCAGTTGTGTGTAAATGTGCGTTTGTATGAATGCAGGTAGCTGCATGTGTCTGTGTTGTGTGTGTTTGTGTGTGTAGTTATAGTGGGAATAAGAGATCTTTTTGCCAACAGACTGACTTACAGTGGATCTTTCACAGTTCACTGCACACATTACTAGATCTGACAACAAACAACTTACAATCTGTTAATCCTATCTTAATATTTGTCTTTGTTTTGGAACAGAGCAGTCCCTTTTACAAAACTATACTCACAAATTACACAGACCTTATGAGGCACTGAAATCTGAGGCTCCAAAGTAATTGATTAAAAAGATTAAACACTTTCTAGTCAATAAATGTAGCTCATCTGCAGGTATTTTTCTCCAGCAGCTCCAGAGGGAGTACCATATAAAAAAAGTACATCAATTTCCACTGAATCACCAAAATAAAAATAATACAAATATAAAACGGCAACATCTAGGAAAAAGTGTGTGTGGGTAAAAATTCATTTCATTATGGAGGAGAAACTGCTGCAAATGGAAATCATTTTATAGACCGCGATTCATAAATGAAAAATAGCCAAGTATTTTCAGTGTTGTAACACATGTACTAAAACACTTCATTTCACTACATGCAATAGTAAAACTATGTGTTCAGCTTCATGTAAAATACAGTGAAAGTAAGTCTTTTTGCTTTTACTACAGAAGTATTATGAAAAAAAATTATAATTTAGTTTTAGACAGAATATGCACAGTATAGGTATGTATATGTTTTTGCATTTCCCTTCTAGTTTAGACATACAACACACAGGAAAAGATGCTTGGGTGTGTGTTTCCAAGTATGTAATTTTGCTCAAAGCTGTTAGCTGCAGCATCATAAAATTGCAACCTCTGCTTTGCATCCACATCTTCAGGTATGGTGCCGACAGCCATAATGTGAGTTTTGTCACTTGGCCTTGTCAGTGACTCTAAGCTGACAGTAGATCATTGCCACATCACCATGCCACTCTCTAGGGGAGTGGGAGACATTAACTGGATAAGCTTTTCTCTGCAATATTAAACAAGGCAGTTTTATAAAGCAGGTATCAGTTCACTAAGAAATGGAGTAGAAAGCAGAAATTATGTACTAACGAGCTTTGAAAAAGGCCTCTTCCTGGGTGGAATCCCCTTGCCTAAGGGATGATGGAGAAGGCAGCCATACAATAACTTTCACATCGCATGGTTGCAGGTATAGTGAGTTTACAATATATAACGTTATTGAGGTTGGACTCCGATATGGTAAATTACAGGGAAAATAATGGATTTGTCACAGTAAAAATGTCAAAAGCAATAGGAATTATAGTTAAAAAAAACACATAAAGTTCTATAGGTGAAACCTGTTTGAGGTCAAGTTACCATTTTAGACCAGCTGTGGTTACAATTACTATTTATTGATACAATGTTCTTTATGGGACTGTATTCGTAGACAGAAGACAATATCCTATCCAGCAAATTTACAGTGTCAAATGTCAGTCCTGTCACAAAAATCTTTTCAACTACAAGTCCTAAGAGCAGGAACATTCCTCCTAGAACCCTCCAACCCTTTCATGTTTCAAATCTGGATCTCAAAGCCCCTGCAGCTGAGCCTTTGACATTGTTCCAGGGGTGCAGAGAGGACAGGAAAGCAGCACAAAACAAGGCAATTGCAACACAGGTAAGAACCAGGCTGGCTTTTCTACTCTTGGAAGCAAAGCAGGAAAAGGAATAGCTGCCAGTGATCACTCATATCTTGGCTAGTCCTGAGGCTCATCTGGGTTACACATTAGGCCAAGACAATACCCAAGATCAAGCTGGTGCACAGACGTTTATGCTACCATCTGCAGGGACTCAGACACAGCCGACACTGAAAACAGAGATATACAACTCCTCTTGGGAAGATGCGCAACTTGTTAAGAGAGTCCATCAGTCATGTATGTCACTTCCAATGGTGGTTTGCTGGGAGTGTTAACAGATAAACTAACACTTGTTGCTGAAAGAAATCTGTCTTCCTCATGTTTGCTAAGTCTTCCTTAAAGACCTCATTTAGCAAATAAAAAGCATCACTAGAGCTTTTCCTGGGACTCAGGAAAAAAAAAGGACAGTCTACCACTTCTGGAAGAAGGGTCAGGCAACCCAGAAATAGTACACATGACATGCCAGGTCATGCAGAGTTAAAATTAGGAAGGCAAAAGCCCAACTGGAACTCAGCCTGGCTGCAGTGGTAAAAGGTAATAAAAAATGTTTTAACAAATATATTAACAACAAAAGGAGAGCTTTGGAGAATCTGCATCCCTTGTTGGATGCAGGAGGGAACATTATCACCAACTACCAGGAAAAGGCTGAGGTGCTTAATGCCTTCTTTGCCTCCATCTTCAACAGTCAGACCAGTTATCCTCAGGGTATTCAACTCCCCGAGCTGGCAGGCAGGGACAAAGAGCAGAATAACCTTCCCGCAGTCCAGGAGGAAGCAGTTAATGACCTGCTACACCACCTGGACACACACAAGTCTATGGGGCCAGATGGGATCCACCCGAGAGTACTGAGGGAGCTGGCAGGGGAGCTTGCCAAGCTACCCTCCATCATTTATCAACAGTCCTGGCTCACAGGGGAGGTCCTAGAAGACTGGAAACTTGCCAATGTGACACCCATCTACAAGAAGGGCCGTAAGGAGGACCCGGGGAACTACAGGCCTGTCAGCATGACTTTGGTACCAGGCAAGATTATGGAACGGCTCATCTTGAGTGTGCTCACATGGCATGTACGGGACATCCAGGCGATCAAGCCCAGCCAGTATGGGTTCATGAAAGGAAGGTCATGCTTGACCAACATGATCTCCTTCTATGACCAGGTGACCCACCTAGTGGATGAGGGAAAGGC